>NC_073635.1:63050909-63353939 GCF_029407905.1 Bubalus kerabau
CAGTCTCAAGCCTGAAACCCTACTTACTCCATCCTGACATTCTTTGCTCCTGATTGAAAAAGCACAAGTGATTGTGTTTTTTCAAAGACAAATTCTTTTTTACAGGCAGTGCACTCCATCTGCTGCTACCATCAGCATCTGCCCCAGATCCCAATTACTTCTGCCTAGTCAACACCCTCATTTACCTGCTATCTTTTCTTTCCCATGAACATACATTGCCTCTCACTCCTATGTCCTTCCCAGAGCAAATATGTCTTCCAAGGCTTATAGGGCTGTAAAGACTAAATGATACAGTCTGTAAAGAAAATCTGCCACATTTTATTTCTGAAGAAAATTAAGATTTCATCACTTCATAAACATTTATCCCAAGTAACTGGAAAAATCTCTCCATTCACTAAGTTAGAGATTTAAATACAAAATATCTTCATTTATGAACCACAGTAAAGAAGACAAATTTAAAATTAATAATTATAGGAAAAGAGCCAATTCATCTGAACCTTTTTAAAAGTAATTTATTTTTTATTGAAGGATAATTGCTTTACAGAATTGTGCTGTTTTCTGTCAAACCTCAAAATGAATCAGCCATAGGTATACATATATCCCCTCCTTTTTGAAACTCCCTCCCATCTCCCTTCCCATCCCACCCCTCTAGGTTGATACAGTGTCCCTGTTTGAGTTTCCTGAGCCATAGAGCAAATTCCTGTTGGCTATCTCTTTTACATATGGTAATGTAAGTTTCCATGTTACTCTTTCCACACATCTCACCCTCTCCTCCCCTCTCCCCATGTCCATAAGTCTATTCTCTATGTCTGTTTCTCCATTGTTGCCCTGTAAATAAATTCTTCAGTAACATTTTTCTAGATTCCATATATACGTGTTAGAATATAGTATTTATCTTTCTCTTAATGTGTTTTCTTAGCTAAATCACCGAATATGCAAATAGAATTAACTTCTCTCTATTCTCATTATTCCATCCAATCTATAGAACATTCTTCCATCACTACACAGACCATTTCTCAGAAGTCACCCATGCAAAGGGAAGTTCCTAAAATCTGAAAATACACCATGCTCTTGCAAAAGGCAGAGCAAATCATTCCCTAGGAAGGTTAATCAACTACAGCTCTCCTTTTCACTGGAAAAGTTTTCTAAGAATCTGCAGGGGAGAAAAGAAAGTGACTAGGTGATATTAATTTGAAAAATATATTCCCAGGGTCTTAAGATATACTCCATACAACAGCAATAGCCACCCCACTCTCCATTTATAACCAGTGTTGTAACTTCAATTCACATTTCTTTTTTGGAGACTACAGTATTTTAAAAAAATATCATCTTATTAATAATATATTAAAACAATAAATCTCCTGACTCATTTCTTATAAAGTTGTCTCATTGGTTTGTACATATAGATAGCAGAGATTTAGTAAACAGCCTTAAAAATATTTCTGGCATTAAATTGTACCCTACTTCACAATAGTTAGTACTGTAATAATGCTCCTATAATATTCAGCAATTAATATGCTATCTGCTGTAAATCATATAGATAATATGCTACATATTTTACTTCAATGAGTGATTTAAAAAAATATCATTTTAAATGTTCTAAGCATGATGGTTCCTAATAGAACATGTGATATATCTCAATACATTTCTCTAGAGAGTTTTCTTTTTCTGTTTTTTTTTTTTTAATTTAGGAGTGCAATAATTTTATAGAAATGTGAACAACCAGAATTCAGTATTTCTCTATGAGAAGCTGGCAAAAAAATGTGCTAGTCCATATTATAATAATAACAGCAATAACAGCTTGGAGATAAAAATCTATAAAATAGTTTTTTTGTGTAATACTTATGTGACTTTGTATACACCCTGTGCTGCACAAAGTGCATAGAATTGGGGGGCATTTGTGATAAGCACAGCCTTGAAAGAAAGTAGACTGACTAGAAAAGATGTGTGTGAACCAGCAAATCAAGGATGGATAGAAGAGAAAACCACAAGAAGTACGACTAGGGGCTCAGTTAATAAACAACAATGCAGTTGGTCTCTTGCATCTAAAATTTTTGCATGTATGTGTCTGTTACTTTCTGACTTTTAGTTCTGTAACCCGGCTTTACTCTTTTTTTTCTAGATCTTTAGGAGACAAACTCCTTTCCTGTCCCTAGTATCTTGCTCTGTATAAGTAATCCTTATGATCAAGTTCTCAGTGTTGGCTGAAAAAACTGCTAATATACAATTTGACTTGATTGCTTCTCTGGATTGGTATTTGAGTTTGACATACTTGACACTGAAATATATGGTGATTACTCCATATTCAAAAAAGAGAGGACTCAATTATCTTGAAATTGAGACTTCACAACTTGTTTGAAGGTATAAAACTGATCAGGTACCAAATTTGGTATATTTATAACACAAATTCCACTGGGTAAAGTGAATATAGTGTTATCACAAAACATATACTATATGTTGAATAGAAAATTTGAAAGAGGTATTTATAAAATTGAAAAGCAAAAAGCAAAAACCTGATTTTGTAAGAAAATTACTCTTCTTTTAACTATATTCCAAGTAGACTGATTATACCCACATGTGGGACTACAAGATTCTGAAAGATGGACATTTATTTACCAGATTAATATAGAACAGTATTATATTTCAGATTTTTAAGTTTCTTCTTCCAAGAAGAAACTTTAAAAATATGAAATAGTGTTTGGGGAATCATTATTTCTTAAGGAGAATACATATGTGGTTTTTGCAGTTACGTTAAGTCAGTTCAGTTCAGTTGCTCAGTCAAGTCCGATGCTTTGTGACCTCATGGACAGCAGCACACCAGGCTTGCCTGTCCATCACCAACTCATGGAGCTTCCTCAGACTCACATCCATCGAGTCGGTGATGCCATCCAACCATCTCATCCTCTGTCACCCCCTTCTCCTCCCACCTTCAATCTTTCCCAGCATCCGGGTTTTTTCCAATGAGTCAGTTCTTCATATCAGGTGGCCAAAGTATTGGAGTTTCAGCTCCAATGAATATTCAGGACTGATTTCCTTACGAGTAACTGGTTTGATCTCCTTGTAGTCTAAGGGACTTTCTTTCAAGTATCTTCTCCAACACCACAGTCCGAAAGCATCAATTCTTTGGTGCTCAGCTTACTTTATAGTCCAACTCTCACATCCATACATGACCACTGGAAAAACCATAGCTGGATATTTGTCAGCAAAGTAATGTCTCTGCATTTTATATACTGTCTAGGTTTATCCTAGCTTTTCTTCCAAGGAGAAAGTGACTTTTAGTTTCATGGCTGCAGTCATCATTTGCAGTGATTTTGGTGCCCAAGAAAATAAAATCTGCCACTATTTCCATTTTTTCCCTGTATTATTTGCCATGAAGTGATGGGACTGGATGCCATGACCTTAGTTTATTGAATGTTTAGTTTTAAGCCAGCTTTTTCACTCTCTTCTTTCACTTTCATCAAGAGGCCCTTTAGTTCTTTGCTTTCTGCCATAAGGGTAGTGTCATCTGCGTATCT
Organism: Bubalus kerabau; assembly: GCF_029407905.1. Taxonomy (NCBI): domain Eukaryota; kingdom Metazoa; phylum Chordata; class Mammalia; order Artiodactyla; family Bovidae; genus Bubalus; species Bubalus kerabau. The sequence goes on from NC_073635.1 coordinate 63,054,425, forward strand.
GAGGTTATTTATATATTTCCTGGAAATCTTGATTCCAGCTAGTGCTTCATCCAGCCCAGCATTTTGCATGAGGTACTCTGCATATAACTTAAATAAACAGGGTGAGAATATACAGGCTTGACATAATTCTTTCCCAATTTGGAACCAGTCTGTTGTTCCATGTCCAGTTCTAACTGTTGCTTCTTGACCTGCTTACAGATTTCTCAGGAGGCAGATCAGGTGGTCTGGTATTCCCATCTCTTTAAGAATTTTCCAGTTTTTTGTGATCTACACAGTCAAAGGCTTTGGCTTAATCAAAAAAGCAGAAGTAGTTGTTTTTCTATTATTCTCTTACTTTTTTGATCATCTCATAGATGTTGGCAATTTGATCTCTGATTCCTCTGGCTTTTCTAAATCCAGCTAGAAGATCTGGAAATTCACAGTTCACACACTGTTGGAGCCTGACTTGGAGAATTTTGAGCATTACTTTGCTAGCCTGTGAGATGAGTGCAATTATGAGGTAGTTTGAATATTCTTTGTCATTGCCTGTCTTTGGGATTTAATGAAACTGTTCATTTCCAGTCCTGTGGCCACTGCTGAGTTTTCCAATTTGCTGGCATTTTGAGTGTAGCACTTTCACAGCATCATCTTTTAGGATTTGAAATAGTTCAACTGGAATTCCATCACCTCCACTAGCTTTGTTTATAGTGATGCTTCCTAAGGCCCACTTGACTTTGCTTCCAGGATGTCTGGCTCTAGGTGAGTGATCACGCCATCATGGTTATCTGGGCCCTGAAGATCTTTTTTTTGTATAGTTCTGTGTATTCTTGCCACCTCTTCTTAATATCTTCAGCTTCTATTAGGTCCATTGTGTTTCTGTCCTTTATTGTGCCCATCTTTCCATAAAATTTTCCCTCGGTGTCGCTTATTTTCTTGTGGAGATCTCTAGTCTTCCCCATTCTAATTTTTTCCTCTATATCTTTTCACTGATTGCTGAGGAAGGCTTTCTTATCTCTCCTTCTATTTTTGGAACTCTGCATTCAAATGGGTATATCTTACCTTTTCTCCTTTGCCTTTAGCTTCTCTTCTTTTCCCAGCTATTTGTAAAGGTTCCTTAGACAAATATTTTGCCCTTTTGCATTTCTTTTTCTTGGGGATGGTCTTGATCACTGCCTCCTGTACAATGTCACAAACCTCTATCCATAGTTCCTCAGGCATTCTGTCTATCTGATCTAATCCCTTAAATCTATTTGTCACTTCCACTGTATAATTAAGGGATTTGATTTAGGTCATATCTGAATGCTCTAGTGGTTTTCCCTACTTTCTTCAATTTAAGTCTGAATTTGGCAATAAGAAGTTTATTACCTGAGCCACTGTCAGCTCCCAGTCTTGGTTTTGCTGACTATACAGAGCTTCTCTATCTTTGGCTGCAAAGAATATAAAAAATCTGATTTCGGTATTGACCATCTGCTGATGTCCATGTGTGGAGTCTTCTCTTATGCTGTTGGAAGAGAGTGTTTGCTATGACCAGTGCTTTTTCTAGGCAAAACTCTGTTAGCCTTTGCCATGCTTCATTTTGTACTTCAAGGTCAAACTTGCCTGTTACTCCAGGTATCTGACTTCCTACTTTCGCATTCCAGTCCCCTATGATGAAAACGATGTCTTTTTTTTTGTGTTAGTTCTAGCAGGTCTTGTAGGTCATCATAGAACTGTTCAACTTCAGCTTCTTCAGCATTACTGGTTGGGCCATAGACTTGGATTACTGTGATACTGAATGGCTTGCTTTGGAAACAAACAGAGGTCATTCTGTCATTTTTGAGATTGTACCCAAGTACTGCATTTCAGACTTTTGTTGACTATGAGGGCTACTCCATTTCTTCTAAGAGATTCTTGCCCACAGTAGTGGATATAATGGTCATCTGAATTAACTTTGCCCATTCCATTCCATTTTTGTTCACTGATTCCTAAAATGTTGATATTCACTCTTGCCATCTCCTGTTTGACACTTCTAATTTACCTTGATTCATGGCACTAACATTCCACGGTCCTATGCAATATTGTCTTGAAAGCATCACTTTACTTCAGTCACCAGTCACATCCACAACTGGGCGTTGTTTTCACTTTGGCTCAGTCTCATCATTCTTTCTGGAGTTATTTCTCCACTGATCTCCAGTAGCATATTGGGCATCTACCGACCTGGGGAGTTCATCTTTCAGTATCCTTTCTTTTTGCCTTTTCATACTGTTCATGGGGTTCTCAAGGCAAGAATATTGAAGTAGTTTATCATTCCCTTCTCCAGTGGACCACGTTTTGTTAGAAACCTCCACCATGACCCGTCCGTCTTGGGTGGCCCTAGACAGCATGGCTCATAGTTTCATTCAGTTAGACTAGGCTGTGATCCATGTGATCAGTTTGATTACCTTTCTGTGACTGTGTTTTTCTTTCTGTCTTCCCTCTGATGGAGAAGGATAAGAGGCTTATGGACGCTTCCTGTTGGGAGAGAGTGATTGAGGGGGAAACTGGGTCTTGTTCTGATGTGTGGGGCCATGCCCAGTAAATATTTATTCCAACTTTCTTTTGATGAGTAGGGCTCTGTTCCCTCCCTGTTGTTTGATCTGAAACCAAACTGTTGTGGAGGTGATGAAGATAATGGCAACCTCCTTCAAAATGCCCTATGCACACACTGCCGCATTCAGTCCCTCTGCCCCTGGAGCAAGCCACCGCTGACCCACGCCTCCACCAGAGACTCCTGGATACTCACAGGCAAATCTGGGCCAGTCTCTTGTGGTCAGTCTCAACTCCTTTCACCTGGGTGTGGTGTGCACAAGGTTTTGTTTGTCCTCTCCAAGAGTCTGTACCCTAGTTCTGTGTAAGTTCTGTAATCACATCCTGCTAAGTCACTTCAGTCGTGTCCGACTCTGTGCGACCCCATAGACGGCAGTCCACCAGGCTCCGCCATCCCTGGGATTCTCCAGGCAAGAACACTGGAGTGGGTTGCCATTTCCTTCTCCAGTGCAGGAAAGTGAAAATTGAAAGTGAAGTCACTCAGTCGTTTCCTACTCTTAGCAACCCCATGGTCTGCAGTCTACCAGGCTCCTCCATCCATGGGATTTTCCAGGCAAGAGTACTGGAGTGGGGTGCCATTGTCTTCTCCTGTAATCACATCATACTGGCCTCCAAAGCCAAATTCCTTGGGGCTTCCCAGTCCCTTTGCCAGATCCCCAGGTTGGAAAATCTGTCGTGGGTCCTAGAACTTTAACAGTGTGAGAATTTCTTTGGTATAATTGTTCTGCAGTTTGGGGGTCATCTGCTTGGTAGTTGTATGGTGGGGTTAATGGTAACCTCCTCAAAGAGGGCTTAGTTACATTAGCTAGGCATGAGAAACAAAACTCCGAAAGTTCAGTAGCTTTACCCTATAGAATTTATTCTTGTTCTCACTTGAGTTGAATGAGGATGGTTGTGTCAGTGAGTAAACTTGAGAGGGCACGACTCTTTCTGTGTCTTATTGCAACTGGACCCTCTTCATTCAGTGGCAGATTGGCAAAGAGATATTAGAAAAGTATAACTCCTTTTCTAAGTGCCTCGACACAGAAGTGTCACTTATCATTTCCACCCAAATTCCATCAATAAAACCTACTCATATGGCTTCTTTTAGTCTTCAGGGAACTAGAAAGTATAAAGCTGGAGAGCTGCCTCTTGTCTAATACTCAAGTATTATTAATCTAAGTTACCCTGTTCACTATTTCCTTTTTAAGACCCTAAACACTACTGTGGTTAAGTTTGGACATTATACCAAAGGTCTTTTATCAGCAAAAATAAAAATGTTCAATTTTCCATAATACAAATTAAATTACTATCCTGGTTCCAGGTGAACAGAAATAATTATTGATATCTATCTGACTTTTGTCTGTATTTGACTTTTTTTTCTTCAAAATTAAGCATGAAAATGAAAGCACTGCTCTCAAGGGTTTATTTTCCCTCTTAAAATAAATGACATGAATTACTTCTCCTTTCAAAATTATCTTTCCCCAAGTGTTGCTGATGGCTTCTTTTTAAAATGCTTTGCATTAGCAAGTGCCATCCAGATGAAAAGCCCATTTCGACTTGACATTAATTTTACACTCAGTGCATAATACTCGACCTTGTCATTAGGTCAACTATAAACTGCCACGGCTGAAATGTAATTTTTCTACTACATTGCTATTTGTCCTTCTCTTATTTGTACCCTGAGGTGTACAGGTGCCCTCTACTGTCATCTTTGTCCCTTTTTATATTACTCTTTTTACTCATTAGCTCTCATCATTAACGTACCTTTTGTTTATAAAAGGTAAAGTTGCTTCTATCATAAATCTATTGTTTATTTCTCCTGTTATGTCTTAAGCATACTAACAAAAAATAAATAAATAAGTTCTAGCAGCTGTACCACTCAGAAGTTTGTGATAATGTGGGCACATTGTCTGGTAATTTCCAGTAACCAGGTAAGTGGCAGCACAGGTATCCCCTCTTTCTTTTCTGTGGTCTGGTTTTCAGGCCAGACTATAACATGCTATGAATGCTATTTCACAATGATCTATTTTGAAGCCATCTCCATATGAGCAACTACATATTTCCTTATGGTTCATGCAAATATGCTCTTGAACAACTTTTACATTTCTCTGCCACATTGCCAATTTTATCTCCAAAAATTGGAGATGAGTTAACATTAAATGCACACAAACACCCACAATTTTGTATAATGAAGTTCATCATTTTTCAGAGCCCCTAATTTTTGTAAATAATGATGGACTCATTTTTCTATAACCCTTCAAAACAGAAAGAGATTGAATTATTTAAGACCTTATCATTAATTCCAATTTTATGTAAATATTCTTTTAAGTCCTAAAATACATATCATTCTTTCTTTCCTCTCTTTGGATAGTCAATAGCCATCTGCTTGTCATGCTGGTTGATTGTTCCTCACTTGATATTCAGCTGAAACAAGAAAAGGAGGAGAAAGGACAGGGAGACAAATGTGAAAAAAAAAAATGAAGAAGCAGAAAGAAAAGGAGAGGAGGAGAAGGAGAGGGACAGAAAGAGACTGAAAGTGTACATTTAAGTGTAGATTTGGTGCATAAAAGAAATGAGAACATTTATTGGGGAAAAGAATAAAGCAGCAATCCTCAAATTATAGCCACGTTTTCTTTGAATATAGATATGTGTGGGAAGGAGGAAATTATTTATTTATGTATTTAGTTTGAATTTAGATTATGACTTGGTTTCTTTAGTTTTTACAAATGTGAATATAATTTTGTAATTACTTTAGCCATTAATATTAATAAAGATAAATTTCATGCAAATTATTTGACATTTAAGGAATGCCTCAAGAGTAAACGCAACACACTATATCATAGCATGTGTGTGTGCTCAGTCACTAACTCACGTCCAGTTCTCAGCAACCTCATGAACTGTGGTCCACCAGGCTCCTCTGTCCATGGGATTTCCCAGCAAGAATTCTGGAGTGGGTTGCCATTTCCTTCTCCTGGAGATCTTCCTGACCTAGGGAACGAACCCACGTCTCCTGCATCTCCTGCATTGGCAAACGGATTCTTTATCATTGAGCCACCTGGGAAGCCCTTATATCATACCATATTATATTATAAATTATTTCTGCTGCTATATTCTACTTCTCTTCAGTAATTCCAAGAATAACAAAGAAATTCAATAAATGTACATTGAATAAATAAATTCATATAATTATGTAAGTAGCATATATTTAATTATAGAATTTCTTCACACTTCTGACTTATAGCAAAAAATATTAAAAATAATTGAAGGTATATGTAAATAACTGATAAAAATATTTTACTTATAGGACAGATCTTTTCCATAAAGGCTTTCATCAATGAAATAATTTCTAAAGGAAACTAAATGTGCTGCAAATTGAAAAGAAAATCATAAATCAATGAAAGTTAGCAGTATAAAGGAAAACGATGATGGGGATGCTGGAGAAAGCTACATAATTTGCCTTAAAAGCTATTTTATTCATATTGACAAGTAACTCACTTTGACTAACTTCTTTTTCTTTCACATCCCTTAAAGATTTTATATCCTGTTCCAAACATGAAAATCCTTACAGTAGTTAGTTTGCATTGAAAAACAGTGCTAAAGAAAAGCATAATTTTTTTTTAAACTATCAAAGTCAGTGTGGTGCAAACTACTGCTCTGGATACCCTATATAAATCAGAAAGGTAGATAACTGGAATTTGTCCTGGGGTCCTGGACAGAACTAGGGTGAGGTAAGCAAGACTTGGAGAAATAAAGTGCCAAAAACCAGACACAAAATCAGTTTCTGTTGTGAGTTCACCTAAAGTGTTACTTTGTAGAAACCAAGGCCAAGGTTGGAAACACATCAGGCTATCAAGCCTAGTAAGTTAAGCCAGTTGGGATATGAAAGTAAATAGTAGCTAGTCATTGAGTCTATTAATTAATTTATTCTTGGAGTATAATGATTTACAATGTTGTTTTCATTTTGGCATACAGCAACAGGGAACTCTACTTACTATTCACTTTGCTGGAAGTGAAAGGGTTAGTCACTCAGTCACATCTGGCTCTTTGTGATTCCATGAACTGTAGACCACCAGGTTCTTCTGTCCATGGAATTCTCCAGGCAAGAATACTGAAGGGGGCTGCCATATTTCCTTCTCCAGGGGATCTTCCCAACTCAAGGACTGAACCCAAGCCTCCTGCATTGCAGGCTGATACTTAACCATCTAAGCCACCAGGAAAGACCCCCGAGCATTGAATCTAACATCTTCAGTAGCAGTAAGGAATAGAAAGGACTGTGGAAAACAAAAGAGGAAGTATATATCCTATCTAGAGGGGATAGTCTTTAAGCAGCTACAACTCATTACTGCCATGTGAGAATCTAGGTTCAGTGCAGTTACATTTTCAGGGTTCTTGAAATGAATTAATGGCATCAAGTTTTTCTGAAAGTTATAAACCTAGGATCCACAGAATGATTGTGTGTGTGTGTGTATATATATATACACACACCCATTTCCATATTTCTAGCTTAGCCAGTAAGAATATTCTTATGCTCATTTACATACAATATGGAATCACAAAGAATTATATGTGACTTCTAAATACTCATTGCAAAACTTCTGCCAGTGTCACTTGGCTTCTCTTTTTATAATTTCTTTTTCTGTCCCCTAAGCCTCCACAGTATCTCCAACATGATGACATTAAAAGAGAGTAGTTCATTGTCAATTCAGATTTCTGGGGTTGAAGTCATGTATAGACTGCATACTTTGCCATCTTCAGCATTAACCTATATCCACAGAGCCCATATCAAGTATAGTTTCATAAGGTAAATTAAAAAAAATTACACTTTTGTTTCTGTTAAAAACTAATTTAAATTTCTTCACATAATTTGTTGGACATTTGCAACTATATTTCTCTATGCTCATAAAATACCAATATTCATAGGTTGATCTTAGTACCTCCAACACTGTTTCGAGACAAGTCATATTTAATGTTGAGGACAGGAACCCTATTCGCCCTCCCTTTGGAGAGAATTCACACAAAGTTGTTTTGTGCACAGAGCCCTTTTGGCTCTCCTCCCAGTCAAAGAAAATGGCAGCAAAATCTCAACTATATTTATAGTATTCTACTTTAACAGGCTCAAGTCAGAAAGAGAAAACCAGATATTGAATATCAACACATATATGTGACATCTAGGAAAATGGTACAGATGATCTTATTTCAAAGCAGAATGGATAGCAAGGGGGGAAGCAGGGGAGGAATGAATTGGGAGATTGGGATTGATATACATATACTATTGATACTATGCATGAAGTAGATAACTAATGAGAATCTACTTTATAGCACAGGAAACTCTACTCAGTGCTCTATGCTGACCTAAATGGGAAGGAAATCCAAAAAAGAGGGGCTGTATGTATATTTATAGTGGATTCACTTTGTTGTACAGTAGAAACTAATAACATTGTAAATCAACTATACTCCAATAAAATTAATTAAAATAAGATTCTTAGAATCTATTCTATAATTGGCACAGGATTAGTTTTGTAGATCTTTACAACATAAGAAATGAAAAATCAAAGATATGATGTTTATGGCTGTAAGTTACAGAAAAGTATAAAAAACAACAAGTCTGGAAGTAGGGCAATTCCAGGTATGGCTAATTCCATGGCTGAATAAGAATACAGTTTGGACTTCTGCCCTCCTCAGCATGTTTATTCTCTACAAGCAGTACTAAGATCCAGTCCCATTTCGAAGTGTCACATGCAAAGGACAAGATAAAGAAGCAGATAAAAGAATATCCCTGTCTTTTATCTCCTTCAGGAACAAAAAATCTTTCATAGATTGCTTTCTTTGAACTGTTCTGACCCTCTGAATTGCCACAACTTTGTCAGATGCCCTTGTCTACAACGTCATTTACAAAGAGAAATAAGATCACTATTTTTGGCCAAAAAAAAAAAAGTTTCTGAAGCAAGGCAGAGCATCTTTGAAAGTTATGGCAAATTGGAAGATTATGAACCAATCTGGAGTTTTAAAGGCAAGGAAGATGTCTAGGAGAGGAAACAACCAAGGAAGAATGCCCACGAAGTGGCAACTCTGGACGTTTTCCCTTGTTCCTTATTTGAAAACTCTGAAATAAAATGGCATTTATTATTCACTATCAAATATTAGGGGCTAAGAATGTTATCTGTTCTTGACTACAGTGTTAATAAAATTTCCATCTACCTTCCAGTTTAAATTTACATATTTTCTGATGAGGTATAATCAAGAAAATTAAATAAGATTTATTCTCAAATATTTTGGCTTGCTCCAAATCACACAGACTTAATGGAAGAATAAAATATTCCTTTTAATAAAATAAGCCAAGAATTTGTAGTCTAATTTCTCCTAAATATATTATTATGGAAGAATTTCTAGTAGAAAACTAACAATCATGCTATTAATGTTGTGGCATCCAGTCCCATTATTTCTTGGCAAATAGACAGGGAAACAATGGAAACAGTGACAGATTTTATTTTCTTGGGCTCCAAAATCACTGTGGATGATGACTGCAGCCATGAAATTAAAAGATGCTTGCTCCTTGGAAGAAAAGTTATGACCAACCTAGACAGTGTATTCAATAGCAGAGACATTACTTCGAGACAAAGGTCCATATTTTTAAAACTATGGTTTTTCCAGTAGTCATGTATGAATATGAGAGTTGGACCATAAAGAAGGCTGAGTGCTGAAGAATTGATGCTTCAGAACTGTGGTGTTGGGGAAGACTCTTGAGAGTGCCTTGGACTGCAAGGAGATCCAGCCAGTCCATCCTAAAGGAGATCAGTCCTGAATATTCATTGGAAGGACTGATGCTGAAGCTGAAGCTCCAATACTTTGGCCGACTCATCGGAAAAGACCCTGATTCTGGCAAAGATTGAAGACAGGAAGAGAAGGGGACAACAGAGGATGAGATGGTTGGATGGCATCACTGACTCAATGAATATGAGTTTGAGCAAACTCCGGGAGATGGTGAAGGACAGGGAAGCCTGGCGTGTGGCAGTCCCTGTGTTGGCAAAGAGTCAGGCATGACTGTGAGGACTGAACAATAACAATTATTTTGTAATAGGTCTGGAACTTGTGTATAATGACTATAGGATAAAGTTTTTCCATGTGTCATAATACATAGAAGGTGTGAGGATGTCTTTATGAATGTTAATTTTTCTTAATTAAATTTACTCATGTTTGGAAAGGATTGGGTTAAATAATACATATGTTTCTAGGATATAGTGCCAGAAAGACAACTGGCATGCTCTACATAATTTTCATTTTCTAAGAGTCTCCAAAAAATAAAATCAAATTCATTCTACTATTATGTGTTAACAAGTTTTATTTTCATGTTTTATAATTTCTATATATTAAGAGAATTTGAAGTATAATGATATAGTGTAAGTATAATGATATATAATTGTATTTTTATTATTCAAGGTGTTCAAGTCTGATACAGGTGATATTCATTGATTTGATGTATAATAGAATCTTACACCATGACAGAGTTCTTATAAATCTGAAATCTTATACTTTATTAGAATCTTTTTTATTACCAAGCTCTGAGCAAGATACTAATGGATAGGATAACAGTGGAAGATGATGTTAATTTCCTTTTAAAAGTAAATAGCATGTTTGCCTAAAATATTTCATGATTTTAACAGAATATTACACTGGTGTAAAAAGGAAACTAAGAATGAATGTAGTTCATGGTAGTACATTAATCTGTGTTTTATAAAATACAACTCTATATAATTTACTTTGTGAACTGAAGAATGAGGTAATTTCTAGTTGTCAAAAGCATTATTTTCTGTATTAATCTTAAACTCCTAATTTATCCCCCGCCCTTGCCCTTTGGTATATACACACTACTACATACAAAACAGATAAACAATAAAGACCTATGGCACAGCATAGGGAATTCAATACCTTGTAAAAATGTACAATGGAAAATAATTTGAAAAAGTAAATGAAGGTGAAGTCACTCAGTCGTGTCCGACTCTTTGTGACCCCGTGGACTGTAGCCTATCAGGCTTCTCCGTCCATGGGATTCTCCAAGCAAGAATACTGGAGTGGGTTACCGTTTCCTTCTCCAGGGGATCTTCCCGGCCCAGGGATCGAATCCAGGTCTCCCGCATTGGAGGCAGATGCTTTAACCTCTGAGCCACCGGGGAAGTATATACATATGTATATATATATATTTGTTTTTCTTGATTTAATGTAAATGGAGTCTTATAATGGAAACTCTTATCTCACTTCACTTACCAATATGATATCTGTGACTTTCACTCCATATGTATACAATAGTAATTTTATCATTTTCATTTCTGTATAGAATTCTAAGATGAAAGATTCACTCATTCTACCTATTATTGAACACTTGCTCTATTACAAGTGGGGCTATTATGAGTAAAACTTTTATCCATCTATTTTGGTGCATTTCAGTTGGGCACATATGAAAAAATATAATTGTTGATTCCGATCGTATGAATGAGTATGGCCAATTGTGTTTCAATTAAGTATTAACAAAATATTTTGTTCATAATGACTTTATAAATTTTTATTCTCACCAGCAATACAGTAGCTGCTTTGTTACTCTATGTCCTCAATAACTCTTGGTATTTTCAGTTTTATTAGACATTCTAATGGGGTATGTTGTGATTGTTAACTGTGATATTAATTTGTGTTTCTATGATGAATAATAGTGATGAAATATTTCCATAAGTTGTTTATTTCTATTATCTTCCTGTGAATTATATACTCAATTATTCTTAGTCTATTTTTTCTTGATTTATAAGAATGTTTCTGTGGATGTGATAGTTATCATCAATGCCATTACAGATCAGGTCTTTTGAAAATGAGTTTTTAATATGAAGCATAGTGTTTCAACACTTTGTTTTAGTTACTTCTTACTGCTAAGTCACTTCAGTCGTGTCCGACTCTTAGCGACCCCATGGACTGCAGCCCACCAGGCTCCTCCATCCATGGGATTTTCCAGGCAAGAGTACTAGAGTGGGATGCCATTGCCTTCTCCTTACTTCTTACTATGTTCAGTTCAGTTCAGTTGCTCAGTCGTGTCCGACTCTTTGCGACCTCATGAATCGAAGCACGCCAGGCCTCCCTGTCCATCACCAACTCCCGGAGTTCACTCAGACTCATTTCCATCGAGTCAGTGATGCCATCCAGCCATCTCATCCTCTGTCGTCCCTTTCTCCTCCTGCCCCCAATCCCTCCCAGCATCAGAGTCTTTTCCAATGAGTCAACTCTTTGCATGAGGTGGCCAAAGTACTGGAGTTTCAGCTTTAGCATCATTCCTTCCAAAGAAATCCCAGGGCTGATCTCATTCAGAATGGACTGGTTGGATCTCCTTGCAGTCCAAGGGACTCTCAAGAGTCTTCTCCAACAATCTATGCATGGACCAAGTTAATTAAGACATTCTTATATTCTAGAAGTTTGATCACTTTACATTTAAGTCTATGTATCAACTAAAATTAATTTTTATTTGAAAAGGGAAATGGATTACAGTTTTATTTTCCTTCATGAATATCCAATTAAAGGAAAATCAATTTTTTTTTCCTCCAGGAAATTTGTCTTTGTCAAAATTAGAGGTGCCTCTGTCAAACATAAAATGAAGCATTTTGTCAAAAATCAGTTGAAATTTAATGTGTGGGTCTCTAATTGGACTCTGTATGCTGTCTCATTGGACCATTTGTCTTTGAGACAATATCACATTGTTTGGATTACTATATATTTATAGAAAGTTGTGGTAATGGTAATATATGTCTTCCAGTTTTATTCTGCTTCAAAATTTCCTTTGCTCTTTTAGATCATTTGCACTTCAAACTACATGCTAGAATCATATTTTCAATTTCTACATAAAGAAAAATTCCAGCTTAAATTTGATTGGAATTTCACAGAATCTTTAATGAAATGTGGTGAGAAATAGCATTTTATTAGTACTAGTCTTAACAGTTCATAAACTTAAAATAACTCCATTTATTTAGATATATTTTGTTTAAATGAAAGCATAGTTTTGAGTATAGAGAAAGTGTACTTTTACAATATATTTATCAAACTCATTCCTAGGTATTTAGCAGTTTGGGTGGTATAAAAAGTGGAGTTATCTATTTAAATTTTATACCCATTTTTTTATTGCTAGCTTGTAAAGAAATGTAGCTGACAAATATAAATTTATTTACCTTGTATCCAGCTAAATTCAGCCATTACTTCTTACAGTTTGTTTGTAGTATTTATGTTTTGTTCTTTTTTTTTTCCCTGGGGGCGGGGATTGATTTTCTATAACATTACCATGATGTGAGAAAGTAAAAAAAAAATGTTTTTACAGTTTTAACAGCTCTTATTTCTTTGTCTTACTTTACTGTATTGAATAAAACACAGTTAATGACTGACTAGATGTGGTGATAATGAATAACCATTTTTCTCCTACTCATGAGTAAATATTAAATACTGATATGTAGGTATTTTTGGTGGCTCAGATAATAAAGAATCTGCCTGTAATTCAGAAGACCCAGGTTCAATCACTGGATTGGGAAGATCCCCTGGAAGAGGGCAGGGGATACCCACTTCAGTATTTTTCCTGGAGAATCTCAAGAATAGTGGAGCCCTGCAGGCTGCAATCTATAGGCTCTCCAACAGTGGGACATGACTGAAGCAACTTAGCATGCATATCAGAGAAAGGAAGTTCACTATTTTTGAGCTATAAATATGGATGTTTCTTGAATTTTATCAAATGTATCTTATTCATCTAATATACTGTTTCCTTCTTTAATGTGGAAAATACTGATTAAATTTCAAATGTTATGACAAACTTCTACTCTTTGAATAAACTATTTTTTTTACAATATATTAATCTTTTTTGCATATCTCTGGATCATTTATGCTGGTTTTGTTTAAATTTCCAATGTGTTTATGAGAGAAAATGGACTGTAATTTTTATTCTATGTACAGGAAAGATCTGAATAAGATTACTAGTATTATTGCATTAAATATTTGGAAAAAATTTATTTGGGAAGCCAACTGGACTTGGAGTGATCTTTGTGAAAATATTTATTTCTATTTATCTTTTAGAATTTATTATACTGTACTTTCTGAAGAAATCTGTCCATGTAAAATAAAATAAATTTTTAAAACTTAGTTGCATAAGTTATTGTAATATGTTCAAACTATTCTTTCTGTCTCTACAGATGAAGAACTGTTTTATTTCTCAGACTATAATGTTGATAGTCTGAGTTTTCCTTCTCTGTTATTTTGCCTTTCTAGGATTTTTCTTTTCTCATTACCAACTGAAATGATAATATGATTTATCTTTTTTAGTCTGTTGTTACAGTGGTATACTTGATTTTCAGATGATGCTATTCCACTGGGTTGGATATGGCTCTTATGCCTTGCAAAGCAGGTCTTTCTTGGAGAATGCTCTTAGCATATTTTCTCTCAGCTTGCAAAGGTCATAAGGGATTATTATTTTGCTTTTTGTCATGCTAAAATAATGTGTTCTTGAGGTAAAACCTATAAAAGTATCCTCTTCCTCTAGACTGTGACCAACAGATAATTTTTCACTCATAAGCTGGTCCAACACTTGGACTAAACAATTTATCAAACTACCACTTAAAGTTTCTTACCAGTAGTGGTTTAAAAGGTTTCTGCTTGAAGCAAGCCAGTCTGGGTTGTGACTCTACATTCACTGTCTCTCCTGTGTTCCAGTTGATGGTTTGTTCTTTGAACTTGTCTCTCAACTTCGGTTCTCCGACTTGTCCAAGATAAGTCCTTGGTTTTCAGTTTCCTAATTTTTTTGTGAGAGTAGGAGTAGTGACTTTCAATTTCTTTAAATGTCAGAGCTGAAACCTTGAGTGTAGATCATTGATTTATATTGTTTGTTCCCTTTTTATAAATGCATATAAAGCTATAAATTTCTCTCTGTACAGTACTTTAATCACAGTTTTGAAGTTATGAGATATTGTATTTTCATTATCACTCAAGTCAAGAGGTTTTCTAAAGCTTCTTTAATTACTATTTTCTTTAACCTATGGGCTATTTAGGGATGCATTGCTTAATTTCTAACCATTTTCTAATTGCTTTAACATTATTGAGTTTTAATGTCTTGGAAGAACATCTATATTATTTCAACTGTTTGAAATTTATTGAATGGTTATGAATCCATCATGTTATCAATTTTAATAATTGGTCTATGTGAATTTAAATGTATGAATTATTGCAATTGTTGGATGTGCCAAATATTACATGAGTTAATATTTTGCTATTCAAATCTTCTATACCAGTGCTGATATAGTTTGATAAATTATGCTAATATATTTGAATATGATATTTAATTTTGGATTTTTCTGTGAATGAGATACAGATATATAATAAAATTAATTGTATACCTTTTTAAAATGATTATAACTTCCTCTGTCAATGCAACTATTACTCTTTGTCACTTGTAACATTTCTTGCTTTTCAATTTAACATATATAAATATACATATCCACTGTGATTTTTTTAGTGTGAGCATAATATTTTATTTTGCATACTTTTACACACAAAGTTTCTGTTTCCTTTTTTGTAATTTTGTCTTCTTAATCACATATATATAGTTTTGCATTTTTTTTGCCACTTTATTTTTTTAATTGAAGGATAATTGCTTTACAGAATTTGGTGTTTTTTTTATCATACATCAACAAGAATCAGCCATAGGTATACCTATGCCCCCTCTCTTCTAAAAGTCCCTCCCATCTCCCTCTCCATCCCACCCTTCTAGATTGTCACAGAACCCCTCTTTGAGTTTTCTGAGTCATATAGAAAATTCCCATTGATTATCTCTTTTACATATGGTATTGTCAGTTTCTATCTTATTCTCTTCATATATCTACCCTCTCCCTCCGCCCCTTTCCCCATGTCAATAGGTCTGTTTTCTGTGTCTGTTTCTCCATTGCTGCCCTGCAAGTAAATTCATCAGTACTACCTTTCTATATTTCATATATATGAATCAGTATACAAACAATAGAATGGGAAAGATTAGAGATCTCTTCAAGAAAATTAGAGATACCAAGGGAACATTTCATGCAAAGGTGGGCTCAATAAAGGACAGAAATAGTACGGACCTAACAGAAGCAGAAGATATTAAGAAGAGGTGGCAAGAATACACAAAAGAACTGTACAAAAGAGATCTTCATGACCCAGATAATCATGATGGTGTGACAATTCACACTCACCTAGAGCCAGAAATCCTGGAATATGAAGTCAAGTGGGATTTAGGAAGGATCACTATGAACAAAGCCAGTGGAGGTAATGGAATTCCAGTTCAGCTATTTCAAATCCTGAAAGATGATACTGTGAAAGTGCTGCACTCAATATGTCAGGAATTTTGGAAAACTCAGCAGTGGTCACGGGAATGGAAAAGGTCAGTTTTCATTCCAATCCCAAAGAAAGGCAATGCCAAAGAATGCTCAAACTATCTCACAATTGCACTCATCTCACAGGCTAGTAAAGTAATGCTCAAAATTCTCCACGCCAGGCTTCCACAATACATAAACTTCAAGATGTTCAAGCTGGTTTCAGAAAAGGCAGAAGAACCAGAGATCAAATTGTCAACAACCGATGGATTCTCGAAAAAGCAAGAGAGTTTCAGAAAAACATCTATTTCTGCTTCATTGACTATTCCAAAGCTTTTGACTGTGTGGATCACAATAAACTGTGGAAAATTCTGAAGGAGATGGGAATACCAGACCACCTGACTTGCCTCTTGAGAAATCTGTACACAGGTCGGGAAACAACAGTTAGAACTGAACATGGAACAACAGACTGGTTCCAAATAGGAAAAGGAGTACATCAAAGCTGTATATTGTCACCCTGTTTATTTAACTTATATGCAGAGTACATCATGAGAAATGCTGGGCTGGAGGCAGCACAAGCTGGAATCAAGATTGCTGGGAGAAATATCAATAACCTCAGATATGCAGATGGCACCACCCTTATGGCAGAAAGTCAGAAGAACTAAAGAGCCTCTTGAGGAAAGTGAAAGACGAGAGTGAAAAAGTTGGCTTAAAGCTCAACATTCAGAAAACTAAGATCATGGCATCTGATCCCATCACTTCACAGCAAATACATGGGGAAACAGTGGAAACAGTGGCTGACTTAATTTTCTGGGTTCCAAAATCATTGCAGATGACGATTGCAGCCATGAAATTAAAAGATGCTTACTCCTTGGAAGGAAAGTTATGACCAACCTAGATAGCATATTCAAAAGCAGAGACATTATTTTGCCAACAAAGGTCCATCTAGTCAAGGCTATGGTTTTTCCTGTGGTCATGTATGGATGTGAGAGTTGGACTGTGAAGAAGGCTGAGTGCCAAAGAATTGATGCTTTTGAACTGTGGTGTTGGAGAAGACTCTTGAGAGTCCCTTGGACTGCAAGGAGATCCAAGCAGTCCATTCTGAAGGAGATCAGCCCTGGGATTTCTTTGGAAGGAATGATGCTCAAGCTGAAACTCCAGTATTTTGGCCACCTCATGCGAAGAGTTGACTCATTGGAAAAGACTCAGATGCTGGGAGGGATTGGGGGCAGGAGGAGAAGGGGACGACAGAGGATGAGCTGGCTGGATGGCATCACTGACTCGATGAACGTGAGTCTGAGTGAACTCTGGGTGTTGGTGATGGACATGGAGGCCTGGCGTGCTGCGATTCATGGGGTCACAAAGAGTTGGACACAACTGAGCAACTGAACTGAACTGAACTGAATGGGACTGGACACCACTTTTTTTGGATGTTGAATTTGAAGCCAATTTTTTCACTATCCCTTTTCATCATCATCAAGACTCTTTAGTTCCTCTTTGTTTTCTTCCATTAGAGTGGTACCATTTGCATTTCTGAAGTTGTTGATATTTCTCCTGACAATCTTGATTCCAGCTTGTGATTCACTTAGCCTGGCATTTCACATGATGTACTCTGCATATAAAATAAGCAAGTAAGGTGACAATATACAGCCTTAATGTACTCCTTTACCAATTTAAAACCAGTCTGTTGTTTCATTTCTGGTTCATTTCTAGTTCTAATCATTGTTTCTTGATCTGCATATAGGTTTCTCGTGAGACAGATAAGTCCCAGAATATTTATTATTAATGTAATCTTTTCACATCAATATTAATTTCTGCTTCCCAGATATATACTGTTTCTGTTTTTACTTCTTAAAGTTGCCTGGGTTTCATCATATGGCTATATTTCTTGTAGGAAATGTCTATAGCTTCAAATTGTTTTAAGTTTTTCTTTGGGAGATTGGAAACATCTTTATTTTACCTTCATTTTTAAAGTTATTTTCATTGATCATAGACTCAAACAGTAGTGTTTTACTCTGGTGCAGTTTTGAAAATGCCCTAGGAAAACAGCTATACAAGTGTGGGTCACAATTCATAATCTTTCCTTCTCTCAAGGAAGCTCTTCATTCTGGCTGATTGCAGTCCAACACCTGGTACACTTGTTTTTACTATTTCCTACAGATTTAACTGGAGGAGAAGTTAGGCTGATACCCACTACTCTGTTACCATCAGATTCAGAGGGATTCAATCTTTAACTCTAATTCATCTGAAGGATTTTACCCATTATTTGGAACTTTGAAAACTCTATCAAAATGTACCATTTTTGTTCTCAATAAAAAAATTGTTCTTTAAACTGAGAGAAACAGATATAAGTTCCTCCTTAATGAATGATTCAAAACTATGACTTTAATGTTTTTAAACACCCATAAAATTTTTTCTAGAATTTGTCTGTTGAAGTGTTTTATAAAAGTAATATTTAGCTTTTTGATTAAATTCTATCCAAAATGCCAAAGAAAAGCTATACCAAAAGTGTAGACATAGGAAAACAAACAGTTTAATAAATTAACTAGCATATTAATTGGAGAAGGCAGTGGCACCCCACTCCAGTACTCTTGCCTGGCAAATCCCATGGACAGAGGAGCCTGGTAGGCTGCAGTCTGTGGGGTCGCTAAGAGTCGGACACGACTGAGCGACTTCATTTTCACTTTTCACTTTCATGCATTGGAGAAGGAAATGGCAACCCACTCCAGTGTTCTTGCCTGGAGAATCCCAGGGACGGGGGAGCCTGGTGGGCTGCCGTCTATGGGATCACACAGAGTCGGACACGACTGAAGCGACTTAGCAGCAGTATATTAATTACTTTGTTAACCTTAATCATTCCCTGATCTTTCTTCTACAGTTGATTTAAATTCCTATTTGAGGATGTTTTCTTGAGAACAGATAGTTTCATCATATTGTAATGATAAAACACTTCTGTATAATATGTGAAATAAACCATCACCATCATACATTATTAAGGTTTTAGAATAATACATAACTTCAACCTCCCAATGTTTCATGTGATGGAGTCTTAGATACATATATAGTCTTTTGTCTTGTCTCTGTTCCCTAGATCATAAATTAGGCATAGTGATTTTCATTCTTGAAATTTCAAATATGTTTAGGTCACATACGGTTCTGAATTTCACTGAGGTTTTAAAGATTCTTGGTCTCTTCAGGGGTTCTCTAATTTCTTTTATATTATTGTACTCAGCTCCCCTACTGCCACAGCCATATCTCCACCACCACTGCTAATAGCCAAGAAACGGCTGTCATGTAAAATAAAATATGAAGTATTTCATTTTATATTGTCTTTTATTCTATTTCCTTCAAAAATTCAGTTTTTCATCTCTACATTTTATTACATTGTCAATTTTCAGAATGTAAAATTGTAATATTTCTTGTAGCAAAATGTCTTTTATTCCTCCTGAAAATTTAACTAATATGAGTGCATGAAGTATTGTACCTGGTATTTCAGTATGTTAGAATCTCCTTTGTGAAAATTATACATTTAGATTTCACGTTATATATAAATACTTTCACACTCTGCAGTCAATATATATTATATGCTTGAAAAATGAAGCATTAATATGCATATGGATTCTTCACTCCATTCTTGATGTTGTCTGTGGGGACCATTGTCAATTATAATCTACCAAAGGGTCAATCTGAAGGTCATATTTACCTCTTAATGTTTTGGAATAATCTAATTTATATTTGTAAGTTACATTTCTACTGAGAAATAAAACAATATTTCTTAGAATGAGATAATTTTAAACAACTGTTTTTGATGCATTTTCAAAATTACTATGCATATGTAGATAAACATTATACTTAGGAAAATATGTACACATACACAGATATAAATTAAAAACTTCAGGTTTTCTTTTCATATATACACACAACACACAGACAAACGCATATCTGCACATAAAATGTGCCTGTGTGATAAATGATTCTGTGTGAGAAATAGTTCAATATTTCAAACATGATCAAGAAAACATTATCATTTTATAAAACATGTATGTGATGTTATCATCACTTTTAAGTATCCTTTTAAGCAGCAACAATGACAACATACATAATGTTGTCAGAGGCCTTTATTTTAAAAGGAATCATTGTAAGCAAGAACAAGTAACATTCGCCATATCTTTGTCATAAGCACTGGAAAAATTGTCCCTCAATGGGGAATTTCTAAGAATCGTCTCTTGTTTTTATTCTATAAGAACAATGTGTCATCATGCGTTATTTATATTGGGGCGGAAACAGAGTAAGAAAAAATATAGTGAAACATGAATTTACATTTATATAAAGGATATATTTTAGAATTTTAAAGGGAATACAACCACAGTTCTATAGATCTGAGCATACTGTCATTCAACATTGAATCAATGTATTCAATGCTTCCTATTACTATGGGAATGTGGTTCTAAATAAATAGTAAATAACATAATAAAAAAGTAATAAATTTTACTTTTTATCCAAATTAAGTTGCACTCTTCTTACGACTAGAATAATGTAAGGATCCAGTAAGAATCAACCTTTTCCATTATTAAAGTTTTTGAATGATACACAACTTCAACCTCTGAATACTTCATGTGATGGAGCCTCTTATCTATCTATCTGTCCACACACATATAGTTTTTTGTCTAGTCTCTGTTCCCTAGATTCATGAGTTCACTTCAGTTCAGTTCAGTCACTCAGTCGTGTCTGACTCTTTGCGACTTCACGGACTGCAGCATGTCAGAGCTTGCTCAAATTCATGTCAATTGAGTCAGTGATGCTATCCAAACATCTCATCCTCTCTGCCCCCTTCTCCTCCTGCCTTCAATCGTTCCCAGCATCAGGGTCTTTTCCAAGGAATCAGTCCTTCATATCAGGTGGCCAAAGTATTGGAGTTTCAGTTTCAACATCAGTCCTTCTGATGAATATTCAGGACTGATCTCCTTTAGGATGGACTGGTTGTATCTCTTCGCAGTCCAAGGGACTCTCAAGAGTCTCTCCAACACCACAGTTCAAAAGCATCAATTCTTCTGTGCTCCGCTTTCTTTATAGTCAAACTCACACATCCATACATGACTACTGGAAAAACCATAGCTTGACTACATGACCTTTGTTGGCAAATTAATGTCTCTGCTTTTTAATATGCTGTCTAGGTTGGTCATAACTTCTCTTCCAAGGAGTAATTGTCTTTTAATTTCATGGCTGCAGTTACCATCTGCAGTGATTTTGGAGCCCAGAAAAATAAGTCAGCCACTATTTCCACTGTTTCCCATCTATTTGCCAGGAAGTGTTGGGACTAGATACCATGATCTTAGTTTTCTGACTGTTATGTTTTAAGCCAGCTTTTTCACTCTCCTCTTTCATTTTCATCAAGAGGCTCTTTAGTTCTTCTTCACTTTCTGCCATGAGGGTGGTGTCATCTGCATATCTGAGGTTACTGATATTTCTCCCAGCAATCTTGATTCCAGCCTGTCACTTCATCCAGTCCAACATTTCTCACAGTGTACTCTGCATATAACTTAAATAAGCAGGGTGACAATATACAACCTTGACGTATTCCTTTCCTGATTTGGAACCAGTCTGTTGTTCCCTGTTCAGTTCTAACTGTTGTTTCTTGACCTGCTTACAGATTTCTCAAGACTTAGGTCAGGCAGTCGTCTTCCTATCTCTTTAAGAATTTTCCACAGTTTGTTGTGATCCACACAGTCAAAGGCTTTGGCATAGTCAATAAAGCAGAAGTAGACTTTTTTTTCTGGAAATCTCTTGCTTTTTCAATGATCCAACATGAGTTAGGCATAGTGATGTTCATTCTTGAGATTTGAAAGTTTGACACGACTTTGTGACTAAAAACAACATGTCGTTTAATATTCACTATAAACCTAAACATTGCTCACATTTATATTTAACTTACAGATAAGTAAAGATGAGGTCTGAAAAGACTATAAAATAATCCAAAGGCCATAAAAAGATACACCACAAAACCAGTGCTTGAGCTCAGGTGTAGTGAATTTCACATTCTTATTAATCACTAAGGGGTAAGAGCACCCACTAGATATATGGTGATAAATAGTCTGATGATAATATCTTTGTCCAATAAGTAACAACACATAGAGGAAGCCAATGTCTTTCTAAAAAGGATTGTCTTCAATTCAATGATGAATCATTTTCACACATATTAATTTGCAATGACTCAGTAAACATTTCTAGGAAACAAATGAAAAAAGTCACAATTGTAGAATCTTGTTTAATGGAGCAATTATGATGAAAATGTTTCAAATGAATCATAGTGAATGAAGCATTTGGTGATTTACAGAAATCTCTGGGTATTTAGTTAATGAACAGTATACATGGCCACTCGAGAAGGAAATGGCAACCCACTCCAGTATTCTTGCCTGAGAAATCTTATGGATAGAAGAGTAATGTGGGCTAAAGTGCATGCAGTCACAAAGGATCGGACACAACTGAGGCAATTAAGCACACATGGCCACACGTGAACACCAGAGAGGGAATGCCACAGCTTAGAGACGATGATGTGTTATAGCAGGTAAACTGATTATGCAAACAAGGACGCACAAATGGTCAAGGCAGTGGAATAGTCTAGGATAATAAGATATCATATGAAGGTGAAAGGGAGTAGTCTATAGAGCACCCCAAAACATGTCATTTGACATACTGATTATTTTAAAGTTTCTTACGAAACAGTCAGCGCAAAGAATCTTGCTCTCTCTGTCCCTCTGAAAACAGGAGATAAGCCACAAATGAGAAAGCTATACTCACTGTACCAGGAGTTAGAAGACATCGTTATCACCAGGGATAGGGAATTTAGGGTCAAAAAGGCTGTATAAACTTTGTACTCTTTCTAAACTTACTACCCTGATTCCAACTTCTTTGTTGTTTCAATTAATCACACTTTTATTGTGTGTTTTCCTAAAAGGTATAAAAGCTGCTTGCTTTTGTCACTTCTTTGAGTCTCATATGTTTATGAGGATTCTGCAAATACAATATTAAATTCTGTCCTGTTTTAAGTCAATTTTATTATTAAACCAAAGACTCTAGAAGGGAGGAGAGAAAAAAATTACTGTCTCTACAAAGTCAACAGGGTCTCTGACAATATCAGATATGACATTGTCCTTTAAATGTTATAGAAAACCACATTTTATCATCATGGATTCAATATGGTGGGTTTCCTAGGTGGATCAGTTGTAACGAATCTGCCTGTCAATGCAGGAGACGCATATTTGGTCAGGAAGACCCCCTGGAGGAGGAAATGACAACCCATTCCAATATTCTGGCCTGGACAGAGGAGCCTGGTGGGGTACAGCCCATGGGGTCACAAAAGAGTCTGATACAGCCTAGTGACTGAACAGCAATGAATGGACAACATAATTGTCCATACGAGCTTCATTTAATAAACACAAGTTTTCAATGCCTGGGCCCATTGGGTCTTTATTAGTTGTGAGTAATGTGGGCTACAGTGCATGCAGTCACAAAGGATCGGACACGACTGAGGCAATTAAGCACACATGGCCACACGTGAACACCAGAGAGGGAATGCCACAGCTTAGAGACGATGATGTGTTATAGCAGGTAAACTGATTATGCAAACAAGGACGCACAAATGGTCAAGGCAGTGGAATAGTCTAGGATAATAAGATATCATATGAAGGTGAAAGGGAGTAGTCTATAGAGCACCCCAAAACATGTCATTTGACATATTAATATCTGGACAGTCTTCTCAGTTGGTCATCAATGAGAGACTAGATATTTCTAACACAGTTAAAATTCCCTGTGCTCTTGAATGTGAGCAACTTAGATGTCATGTAAGTGAGAATTGATGAAAACCGATTACGTCTTAATGTGCAGATCCTTGTTAATGACTGGAAAGGAAAAATGATTCCTTCCTGGAGAAGGAAATGGCAACCCACTCTAGTACTCCTACCCAGAAAATCCCATGGACAGAAGACCCTGGTAGGCTACAGTTCATGTGTTTGCAAAGAGTTGGATGACTTAGCGACTTCACTTTCATGCAGTCAAAGACTTTGGTATAGTCAATAAATCAAAACCTGATGTTTGTCTGGAACTCTGTCGGTTTTTCAATGATCCAGTGGATGTTGGCAATTTGATCTCTGGTTCCTCTGCCTTTTCGAAAACCAGCTTGAACATCTGGAAGCTCACGGTTCACATATTGTTAAAGCCTGGCATGGAGAATTTTGAGCATTACTTTACTAGCCTGTGACATGAGTACAGTTGTGTGGTAGTTTGAACATTCTTTGGCACTGTCTTTCTTTGGGATTGGAATTAAAACTGACCTTTTCCTGTCCTGTGGCCACTGCTGAGTTTTACGATTTGCTGGCATATTGAGTGCAGCACTTTCACAGCATTGGGTTTTTTTTTTTTTTTTTTTTTTTTGGATTTGAAAAAGCTCAACTGGAATTCCATCACTTCCACTAGCTTTGTTCATAGTGACGCTTCATAAGGCCCACTTGGCTTCACATTCCAGGATGTCTGGCTCTAGATGAGTGATCACACCATTGTAATTATCTGGGTCGTGAAGCTCTTTTTTGTACAGTTCTTCTGTGTCTTCTTGCCACCTCTTCTTAATATCTTCTGCTTCTGTTATGTTCATATCATTTCTGTCCTTTTTACGTCCGTCTTTGCACAGGAGAGAATTACTCTTTCCTGCACAAAGGAAAAACAAAATTCCTTTGGTATCTCTAATTTTCTTGCAGAGATCTCTAGTATTTCCCATTCTGTTTTTTCCCTCTATTTCTTTACACTCATCACTGAGAAAGGCTTTCTTCTCTCCTTACTATTCTTTGGAACTCTGCATTCAAATGGGTCTACCGTTCCTTTACTCCTTTGTTTTGGCTTCTCTTTTTTTTTTTGTTTTTTTGTTTTTACAGCCATTTGTAAGGCCTCTTCAGACAATCATTTTGCTTTTCTGCATTTCTTTTTCTTGGGGCTGGTCTTGATTCCTCTCTGCTGTACAATGTCACGAACCTCCATCCATAGTTCATCAGGCACACTATCAGATCTAGTCCCTTAAATCTATTTCTCACTTTCACTGTATAATCATAGGGATTTGATTTAGGTCATACCTGAATGGTCTAGTGGTTTTCCCTTCTTTCTTCAATTTAAATCTGAATTTGGCAATAATGAGTTTATGATCTGAGCCACAGTCAGTTCCCAGTCTTGTTTTTGCTGACTTTATCGAGCTTCTCCATCTTTTGCTGCAAAGAATATAATCAATTTGACTTCAGTGCTGACCATCTGGTGAAGTCCACATGTAGAGTCTTTTCTTGTGTTGTTGAAAGAGGGTGTTTGCTATGACCAGCTTGTTCTCTTGGCAATACTCTATTAGCCTTTGCCCTGCTTATTCTGTGAAAAAGAAAGTGAAGTCGCTCAGCCATGTCCGACTTGTAGCAACTCCAACTGCAGCCTACCAAGCTCCTCTGTCCATGGGATTTTCCAGGCAAGAGTACTGGAGTAGGTTGCCATTTCCTTCTCCAGGGGATCTTCCCGACCCAGGGATTGAACCTGGGTCTCCCGCATTGTAGGCAGATGCTTTACCATCTGAGCCACCAGGGAAGTCTTTCATTCTGTGCTTCAAGGACAAATTTGCCTCTTACTCCAGGTGTTTCTTGACTTCCTACTTTTGCATTCCAGTCCCCTATAATGAGAGGAAATTCTTTTTTGAGTGTTAGTTCTCGAAGGACTTGTAGGTCTTCTTAGAACTTTTCAACTTCAGCTTCTTCAGCATTACTGGTTGGGGCATAGACTTGGATTACCATGATATTGAATGGTTTGCTCAGAAAAGAACAGATTTTGAGGTTACAAAATCTGTCGTTTTTGAGATTGCATCCAAGTACTGCTTTTCAGACTCTTTTTTTTGAGTATGATGGCTACTCTGTTTCTTCTGAGGGATTCTTGCTGACAGCAGTAGATATAATGGTCATCTGATTTAAATTCACCCATTCTAGTCCATTTTATTTCACTGATTCCTAAAATGTTGATGTTCACTCTTGCCATCTCCTATTTGACCACTTCCAATTTTCCTTGATTTATGGACTTAACGTTCCAGGTTCCTATGCAATATTCCTCTTTATAGCATCAGACCTTGCTTCCATCACCAGTCCCATCTACAACTGGGTGTTGTTTTTGCTTTGGCTCCTTCTCTTCATTTTTTCTTGAATTATTTCTGCACTGATCTCCAGTAGCATATTGAGCACCTACCGACCTGGGGAGTCTTGGCTCTAGCCCTGTGTGGCCACCACTTGCCACTCTAGCAGCAAGCAAAGATTTACTGAGCATGGCCCTGATGATCAGAACAAGACCCTGTTTCCCCCTCAGTCAGTTTGTCCCATCAGGAAGCTTCTGTAAGCCTCTTATCCTTCTCCATCAGAGGTAAGACAGACTGAAAACCACAGTCACAGAAAGCTAACCAATCTAATCACATGGATCACAGTCTTGTCTAACTCAATGAAACTATGAGCCATGCTGTGTAGGGCCACCCAAGATGGATGGTTCATGGTGGAGAGTTCTGACAAAATGTGGTCCACTGGAGAAGAGAATGGCAAGCCACTTCAGTATTCTTGCCTTGAGAACCCTGTGAACAGTATGAAATGAATCAATGGAAAGCTGTAAGCACTTTTTATTAGTGAGTCCTTAAATAGAAAAGGCTTCCCTGATAGGCCACAAGTGTCAGATTTTTGGTTTCTCTGATAGCTCAGTTGGTAAAGAATCACCCTGTAATGCAGGAGACTTCAGTTCAACTCCTGGGTCAAGAAGATCCCCTGCAGAAGGGATAGGCTAACCACCCCCAGTGTTCTTGGGCTTCCCTTATGGCTCAGCTGGTAAAGATCTGCCCATAATGCAGGAGACCTGGGTTTGATCCCTGAATTGGGAAGATCCTCTGGAGAAGGGAAAGGCTACCCACTCCAGTGTTCTGGCCTGAAGAATTCCATGGACTGTATATCCCATGGGGTCACAAAGAGTTGGACATGACGGAGTGACTTTAAATGTAAAAGAAAAATAATGTAAATAGAAAAGATATTATTGGATAAGCTTAATAAAGGGTTCATTTGGAGGAGAAGAGAGAAAATAACTTTCTAAACAAAGGTAACTTACAAAGATAAAGGTACTTGAGTAAATATTATTTCAAGGAGAGTTTATTTATAGACAAGAAATTCCAAAATCCAAGCGAAAATGTATTACAAAAGGCAATACAAAACAAACAAAACCGAGTAATAGAAAGACAGAAAGGAAAAATGTCCCTAAAAGACTATATAATAAACATTATTTTGAAGCTGTTTTCAGAGAAGTATAAACCTGTTCTATGACAAGGAAGTAGAGGTGAGTAGGCAAAAAAGAGTATGAAGGGGACTCATTTTGAAGAGTGTGATCAAAACCAGTAAAACATGTTCTTCTATCTAAGGCACAACTTATACTGTCAAAGTGTAGTTCACTGTTTGGTGGGCTAGACTGTATTATAACAATTTCAAAATCTAAATAAGAGGTATACTGGGTATGCACAACAGAAGACCAATCCAACAGATGCAGATACATCTGTTAAGTATGTAAGTTTTGTTGTTGTGTAGCTGCTAAGTCACGTCTGACTCCTTTGTGACCCCATGGACTGTAACCCACCAGGCTCCTCTGTCCATGGAATTTCCCAGGCTAGAATAGTGGAGA
Source organism: Bubalus kerabau (assembly GCF_029407905.1). NCBI lineage: Eukaryota > Metazoa > Chordata > Mammalia > Artiodactyla > Bovidae > Bubalus > Bubalus kerabau. The sequence goes on from NC_073635.1 coordinate 63,082,009, forward strand.
TGGGTAGCCACTTCCTCCTCCAGAGGATCTACCTGACCCAGGGATCAAACCTGCATCTCCTGCATTGGCAGTCAGATTATTTACTATTGAGTGACTTACGTCTGGTCACTGCATTAGGCTCTGAGCACACATCTGTCAGTTTCCCAGGTGGTGCAGTAGTAAAGAATCTGCCTGCCAATGCAGGAGATGCAAGAAATAAGAGTTCGATCTCTGAGTTGGGAAGATCCCGTGGAATAGGTAGTGGCAACCCACTCCAGTAGTCTTTCCTGGAAAATTTCATGGACGAAGGATCTTGGTGGGCTACAAAGTGTCAGACACAGCTACGCACAGGTCTGTCAACAGGAATGAGAGCGCTCTCAAAATGCTTACAATTTTTCCAATGAGATTTGCTTTTCCCAATTTTGTGACAAGAAAATACAACAGTCATGACAAATCAAGCTGGCCTGCTGTAATGAGGCAGGAGAAGTTTAGAACAGTAATTAAGATATGGCATGTAAACTTTTTTTCTCCCATTTTTAATTCTGAAGAATTTATTATTGTGTTTTAATGAATTTGAAGAAAAAATCAGACTGTATTCACAATGTAATTCCTAGCTGAAATAATAAACCAACTCATATCGTAATTCTGACTCCTTCACTCACCGTCTCTGCAATCTTCCATTGATTACTTGGCTAATTTGTACCTCGGTTTCTTCATATGTAAATGGAAATAATATAGTTGTAAACATTATGAAGTACATAGATGCAACACACTACAGCTGTGCCTGGTACATAGAAAGTTTTATGGAAGTACTGGTTATAATGATAAAAATAAAATTATTATAATAATTTCATGCAACTTTATTTGCTTTTTCTTAATAACAAAATTGAACCTCTCTTTTTATTAGTATTTGGATATCTTATTTATTTGAAATACCTATTCAGGTCTCTAATTTGTTTTCCTATTAAATTTTTCTTTTAGATTTACTGAAGTTTTTGTTACATTCCACATGAGAGCCCTTTGTTTAATATATATATTGCAACCATTTTCTCTGTTTCCTGGTTTGCTTTTTCATTATTTTAATGTTTTTGATGAATAGTTTACAATTATATTTATTGGTAACTAATCAAAAGTTTCCCTTTTAGGTTAATTTTTTTGGTAATCATTTTAGGAAATCTTTCAGTTCAGTTCAGTTCAGTCACTCAGTTGTGTCCGACTCTTTGCAACCCCATGAATCGCAGCACACCAGGCTTCCCTGTCCATCACCAACTCCCAGAGTTCACTCAGACTCACGTCCATCGAGTCAGTGATGCCATCCAGCCATCTCATCCTCTGTCGTCCCCTTCTCCTCCTGCCCCCAATCCCTCTCAGCATCAGGGTCTTTCCAACCTCTGTGCATGAGGTGGCCAAAGTATTGGAGTTTCAGCTTTAGCATCAGTCCTTCCAATGAACACTCAGGACTGATCTCCTTTAGAATGGACTGGTTGGATCTCCTTGCAGTCCAAGGGGCTCTCAAGAGTCTTCTCCAACACCACAGTTGAAAAGCATCAATTCTTTGAACAGAAATGATATGGATTTAACAGAAGCAGAAGATACTAAGAAGAAGTGGCAAGAATACACAGAAGAACTGTACAAAAAAGATCTTCACGACCCAGATAATTATGATGGTGTGATCACTCACCTAGAGCCAGACATCCTGGAATGTGAAGTCAAGTGGGCCTTAGAAAGCATCACTACGAACAAAGCTAGTAGAAGTGATGGAATTCCAGTTGAGCTATTTCAAATCCTGAAAGATGATGCTGTGAAAGTGTTGCACTCAATATGCCAGCAAATTTGGAAAACTCAGCAGTGGCCACAGGACTGGAAAAGGTCAGTTTTCATTCCAATCCCAAAGAAAGGCAATGCCAAAGAATGCTCAAACTACTGTACAATTGCACTCATCTCACACGCTAGTAAAGTAATGCTCCAAATTCTCCAAGCCAGGCTTCATCAATACATAAACTTCTAGCTGGTTTTCGAAAAGGCAGAGGAACCAGAGATCAAATTGCCAACATCTGCTGGATCATCGAAAAAGCAAGAGACTTCCAGAAAAACATCTATTTCTGCTTTATTGACTATGCCAAAGCCTTTGATTGTGTGGATCACAATAAACTGTGGAAAATTCTGAAAGAGATGGGAATACCAGACCACCTGACCTGCCTCTTGAGGAAATCTTTAAGCCCACCCAAATCATAAACATAGTTACTTCTTTGTCTCTTCTTGAGCCAGTTTCACACTGTCTTAATTCTTGTGGATTTATAGTAAGTCTTGTACTCAAGTAGAGTACTTTCAAATATTTTTCTTCAAAAACAACTTAATATTCATATAAAAGAATCAGCTTGTCAATTCATACATGCACACAGAGTCTCTCTCTCTCTCTCTCTCTCACTCTTTCTCTCTCCCCTAATATTTTCATTGAGACAGCTTTGAATGCATAAAATAATCTGGAGAAAATGTATATCTTTACATTATTGAATATTCTAAATCAGAAATAACAAAAAAGATTTATCACTCTATTTAAGGTTTTTTATACTTTTTACTCAGTAATATTTAATACTGTTTTAATCTTACATAAACTTTGCTAGATTTACTATATGTGGTTGATTATGGTAACATAAATTTATCTCTTTCAAAATAATATTTCCTATTTACTGTACTGTTATATTAAAAAAACTCAATTGATGTTTGATACTGGTATATGCAGTGACCTTGTTAAGTGAAAGTCACTTGGTCGTATCTGACTCTTTGAGACCCCATGGACTGTATGGTTCCTGGAATTCTCCAAGCCAGAAACTGGAGCAGCCAGCCTTTCCCTTCTCCAGGGGATCTCCCCAACCTAAGGATAGAATCCAGGTCTCCTGCACTGCAGGTGGATTCTTTACCAGCTGAACTACAAGGAAGCCCGACCTTGTTAAAATCACTTATGAATTCTAATTTTTTTATTGGAATATATCTTCTTTACAAACATTGTGTTAGTTTCTTCTGCATAACAGGAGAAGGCAATGGCAACCCACTCCAGTACTCTTGCCTGGAAAATCCCATGGACGGAGGAGCCTGGTAGGCTGCAGTCCATGGGGTCGCACAGAGTCGGACACAACTGAGCGACTTCACTTTCACTTTCCACTTTCATGCACTCGAGAAGGAAATGGCAACCCACTCCAGTATTCTTGCCTGGAGAATCCCAGGGACGGTGGAGCCTGGTGGGCTGCCGTCTATGGGGTCGCACAGAGTCGGACATGACTGAGGCAACTTAGCAGCAGCAGCAGCTTCTGCATAACAAAGTGAATCAGCTATACGTATACACATATCCCCTCCCTCTTGAACCTCCCTTAGACATAATCTTGGATTGTTTGTATAGACAATCATGTGTGTGGATAGTGAAAATTTGACTTTTTTCCCTTCAGGTCTCTTTTTAAAAAAAAATTTCTTACTTTACTGCACTAGGGAAAAGCTCCAGGCCAGTAGTAAACAAAAGTGGTGGTGGCGTTGGCGGTTAGTCACTAAGTCGTGTCTGACTCTTGCAACCCCATGGACTGCATCACGCCAGGCCCCTCTGTCCATGGGATTTCTCAGGCAAGAATACTGGAGTGGGTTGCCGTTTCCTTCTCCAGGGTATCTTCCTGACCTAGGGATCTAACCTGCTTTTCCCGCATTGTGGGTGGATTGTTTACTGAGAAGCCAACCAAGAAGCCCACCAAATAGGTTCACCTTGATCCCATGTGGTCAGAGCCCATTTTCTCTAAGTCTACTCTTTGAGGTTTGTTGGGGCTTTTTTCTCATAAAAGAGATTTTAAACAAAATATATTTCTGGTATTCAGTTAACAAGCTCTTAAGCCTATAGAGCATATTTTTAAGCCTTATTTTTCTGGTACTTTATTATTCATTTCATATAATTATGCTTATTCTCAAAGCTATCATATTTGGTGTAGACATTCTGCTTTCCCCCTGTGCATCCTATCTCCTAATATAATCTTTCCCACACACTTGCAACTGATTGTATAAAAAGAAATTAATTTATGGTAGAAGAATTTTAAGATTCACTGATGTGAACAAAGGACTTTTTTTTTTAAATTAGTGACTACTTTTGTGTCAATATGTCTTCCTTTAGTTGGAAATGCAGAGTTTTAGATCTAGACTAAGTCACTGACATACTCCAATTCCTAAATTTGAACTTAGAAACTTGAAAGTTACTATTACCCAGAATCATATTACCTGATAGGGGGAAAAAAAAAGGAGGCAATTCTATTTGATGTGATGATAGAGGATCCAATACTCTGTATACTACATTCTCAGCCTGAAAATCCTAAATTGGCTCATCAAGGCCAATTTAGAAATTGGAAATTTGGAAATCTTGGGTGCAGAGCTGAAAAACTCCTCACTCAGTCCATCATTATTCAGGAGAGGATACAGTCCAGAGAACTTGCTTCCACCCTCTTCCACAGTTGCTTGCAGCTAAAGTTTATTTTTCTAAATGCTGTTTTATCAAATGTGCCACCACTGACTAACTGTTGGGAAAGAAGTATTAATGTTTCATTCAAGATGAAAATAAATTAAAATCTTTAAAGTCCATTTTATTAGAATCACTTGCTAAAGTGAACATGATTTTGTTAGATGCAAAAATATCATCTCCAACCTGATTTTAATGAATACTGAGATGGGGAAACTAGAGGACAGATGTACAACTTAGAATGGAACATTGTGAATTTCTAACAGTATTACTTCATGATGACAAGATTGAGACAAGTTTTATTGTTTGTGCAGTGCTTTCCTCCTCTCTTCCAAGATCAATTTTACACTTAAAAGTACTCATATTATGAGTAAATATCAAATCAGGGGCTTTCCTGGTGGCTCAGTGGTCAAGAATCCTCCTGCCAAGGCAGTGGACATGAGTTCGATCCCTGGTCCAGAGGATCCCGTATGCTGCAGAGAGGCTGGGACTGTGTGCCAAAGCTACTGAGCCTGTGTTCTACAGCCCTGGAAGCTCAATGACTGAAGCTCATGTGCCTAGAGCCTGTGCTCCACAAAGGGAGAGGCCACCACAGTGAGAAGCCCATACATTGCGATTAGAAGGCCCAAGGCTTGCCACAACTAGAGAAAACACCCTCGCAGTGATGAAGACCTAGAGGGGCAATAAATAAATAACTTTAAAAATATTTTAAAAAACCAAATCAGGGCAATTTGTAAGATGTCAGCTCAGTTAAGTTCAGTGGCTCAGTCGTGTCCTACTCTTTGTGACCCCATGGACTGCAGCACGTCAGGCTTCCCTGTCTATCACCAATTCCCGGAGCTTGCTCAAACTCATTTCCATCAAGTCAGTGATGCCATCCAGCCATCTCATCCTCTGTCATCCCCTTGTCCTCCTGCCTTCAATCTTTCCCAGAATCCGAGTCTTTTCCAATGAGTCAGTTCTTCGCATCAGGTGGCCAAAGTATTGGTGCTTCAGTTTCACCATCAGTCCGTCCAATAAATATTCAGGACTGATTTTCTTTAGAATTGACTGGTTTGATTTCCTTGCAGTTCAAGGAACTCTCTTTCAAGAGTCTTCTACAACATCACAGTTCAAAAGCATCAATTCATTGGGACTCAGTTTATTTACAGTCCAACTCTCACATGCATATATGACTACTGGAAAAACAATAGCTTTGACTAGAAAGACCTTTGTCAGCAATATAATGTCTCTGCCTTTTAATATGCTCTCTAGGTTGTCATAGCTTTTCTTCCAAGGAGCAAGTAACTTTTAATTTCATGGCTGGTGTCACCATCTACAGTGATTTTGGAGCCCAAGAAAATAAAGTCTCTCACTGTTTTCATTGTTTCCTCATCAATTTGCCATGAAGTAATGGGACCAGATGCCATGATCTAATGGGACCAGATGCCATGATCTTAGTGTTTTGAATGTTGAGTTTTAAGCCAACTTTTTTACTCTCCTATTTCACTTTCATCAAGCGGCTCTTTAGTTCTTTTTCACTTTCTGCCATAAGGGTGGTGTCATCTGCATATCTGAGGTTATTGATATTTCTCCCAGCAATTTTGATTCCAGCTTGTGCCTCATCCAGCCCAGCATTTCACATAAGGTACTCTGCATATAAATTAAATAAGCAGGGTGACAATATATAGCCTTGACATATTCCTTTCCATATTTGGAACCAATCCATTGTTCCATGTTTGGTTCTAATTGTTCCTTCTGGATCTGCATACAGATTTATCAGAAGGCAGGTCAAGGTGGTCTGGTATTCCCATTTCTTGCAGAATATTCCACAGTTTGTGGTGATCCACACAGTCAAAGGCTTTGGCATAGTCAATAAAGCAGAAATAGATGATTTTCTGGAACTCTCTTGCTTTTTCAATGATCTAATGGATGTTGGCAATTTGATCTCTTGTTCCTCTGCCGTTTCTAAACCCAGCTTGAACATCTGGAAGTTCACGGTTCACATACTATTGGAGGCTGGCTTGGAGAATTTTGAGCATTACTTTGCTAGCGTGTGAGATGAGTGCATCTCTGCAGTAGTTTGAACATTCTTTGATATTGCCTTTCTTTGGGATAGGAATGAAAACTGACCTTTTCCAGTCCTGTGGCCACTGCTGCATTTTCCAAATTTGCTGGCATATTGAGTGCAGAACTTACACAGCATTATCTTTCAGGATTTGAAATAGCTCAACTGGAATTCCATCACCTCCACTAGCTTTGTTCATAGCAATGCTTCCTAAGGCATACTTGATTTCTCATTCCATGATGTCTGGCTCTAGGTGAGTGATCACACCATCATGGTTACAGGGTCATTATAAAGGCAATGCCAAAGAATACTCAAATTACCACACAATTGCACTCATCTCACATGCTAGTAAAGTAATGCTCAAAATTCTCCACGCCAGGCTTCAGCAATATGTGAACCATGAACTTCCAAATGTTCAAGCTGATTTTAGAAAAGGCAGAGGAACCAGAGATCAAATTGCCAACATCCGCTGGATCATGGAAAAAGCAACAGAGTTCCAGAAAAACATCTATTTCTGCTTTATTGACTATGCCAAAGCCCTTGACTGTGTGGATCACAATAAACTGTGGAAAATTCTGAAAGAGATGGGAATACCAGACCTCCTGACCTGCCTCTTGAGAAACCTATATGCAGGTCAGGAAGCAACAGTTAGAACTGGACATGGAACAACAGACTGGTTCCAAATAGGAAAAGGAGTACATCAAACCAGTATATTTTCACCCTGCTTATTTAACTTATATGCAGGGTACATCATGAGAAACGCTGGGCTGGAAGAAGCACAACATGGAATCAAGATTGCCAAGAGAAATAGCAATAACCTCAGATATGCAGATGACACCACCCTTATGGCAGAAAGAGAAGAGGAACTAAACAGACTCTTGATGAAAGTGAAAGAGGAGAGGGAAAAAGTTGGCTTAAAGCTCAACATTCAGAAAACGAAGATCATGTCATCTGGTCCCATCACTTCATGGGAGATAGACGGGGAAACAGTGGAAACAGTGTCAGACTTTATTTTTCTGGGCTCCAAAATCACTGCAGATGGTGACTGCAGCTATGAAATTAAAAGACGCTTACTCCTTGGAAGGAAAGTTATGACCAACCTAGATAGCATATTAAAAAGCAGAGACATTACTTTGCCAACAAAGGTCCGTCTAATCAAGGCTATGGTTTTTCTAGTGATCATGTATGGATGTTTGAGTTGGACTGTGAAAAAAGCTGTGCCCTGAAGAATTGATGCTTTTGAACTGTGGTCCTGGAGAAGACTCTTGAGAGTCTCTTTGACTGCAAGGAAATCCAACCAGTCCATTTTAAAGGAGATCTGTCCTGGGTGTTCATTGGAAGGACTGATGCTGAGGCTGAAACTCCAATACTTTGTCCACTTCATGCGAAGAGTTGACTCATTGGAAAGACCCTGATGCTGGGAGGGATTGGGGGCAGGAGAAGGGGACAACAGAGGATAAGATGGCTGGTTGGTATCACTGACTTGAGGCACATGAGTTTGGGTGAACTCCGGGGGTTCAGGGAGGGAGACCTGGTGTGCTTTGATTCATGGGATTGCAAAGAATAGGACACGACTGAGCGACTGAACTGAACTGATGGTCTATTTTATATGGTTCTTCTGTGTATTCTTGCCACCTCTTCCTAATATCTTCTGCTCTGTTAGTCCATTGTAAGATATACCACAATCAATTTAATGTTAATTTATTATGCAATGAAAAACTTAATAGTTTTAATAATAATAGAATACATAAATCATATCCCTATGATTGTATAGTGGAACCTAGAAAAAAATTCAAAAGATTAGATTTTATAGACAGAGTACCTGAAGAACCATAGAAGGAAGTCCGTAACACTGTATAGGAGGCAGTGATGAAAACTACCCCCAAGAAAGAGAAATGCAAAAAGACAACATGTTTGTCTGATGAGCCCTTATAAATAGCTGAGAAAGAAAGAGAACCAAAAGGGCTCCTCTGTCCATAGGATTTTCCAGGCAAGAATACTGGAGTGGGTGACTGCCACATTTCTTGGCTTCAAGCTCCAAGTTCTTCTCACATCACATATTTCTGACTCACTCTACTATCTTCCTCTTTCAGGGACTCATTTGATTAGATTGAGCCCACCCAGGTAATGCAGCATCATAAGGCTAAGGACAATATCTTCTCCCTCAATGTTATTAACCTTAACCCCATGTATAAATCCTTCTACTACATTACCTAGGTCTGGAGATCAGGGCATGGGCATCTTTGGAGGTAAGTGAGCAAGCATTATTCTGCCTACAACAAAAGCAGTAGGTAGGTTCCTTTTTTTAAAAAAGGTATATATCTATGTTTTTATATATACACACTATATAGTCAGACTATAAGAGTCTGTGTATATGTGTGCATAGACTTAATAGACTTAAAAGTACGAAAACTAAAATGGTCAGACTTTATATATATATATATATATATACATATGTTATATATGTGTGTATGTGTTAGTCACTTGGTTGTGTGTGACTCTTTGCGACCCTATGGACGGTAGCCTGCCAGGATCCTCTGTCCATGGGATCCTCCAGGCAGGAATACCAGAGTGGCTTGCCATTTCCTTCTCCAATTATATATATAGTTTGACTACATAGTGTGTGTGTGTATATATATATATACACACACATATATGCAATGTGTGTGCATGTATATATATGTACATGCCTATATGTTTCATAAAAAAGTATACATTTACAGGACAAAATGCTACTTTCTAAGAAAATAATTTAAAAGTATAACTGTTTTATTATTGACATACTATTAATTTTGTATAAATATATACATACATTATTCTGTGCCTTCTTCTAATTTTACCTTTTGGACTCTTATCTATATATTGTCCCCAGAGAAGAAAAGTTAGTTGAGCAGAACATTAACAGGAGAGGTTTGTGATTCAGAAAAACAGCAATAATAGCTCTGAACAAGTGCCTTCAGTTTAGCAAGCACTGTAGATATCATGAAAGGCTGAAGAGATGATTAGGAGAATGAAGAGCTTCCTATGTTATGCTCGAGCATTTGAGTTTTATTCTGATATAGTTGAAAATCATGGAATCATTTTACAAAATAAAGCTGCAGCATATGTTCATTTTTTAATAAATTACTGACAGCAGTCTGGATTGGAATTGCAGGGGAGGGTCAGAGCTGAAGGAATGGAGAACAGTTAGGAAGATAATGCAGTAAGTGAGAGGAGAAATGTCACTGATCAGAGGCAGTGACAGTAATGACCTTGAAGAGGGTGGACTCTAATGACATCCAGGAAGTACAAGTAAGAGAACCTGACAACAAATTGGATGTGGGGAATAAAGTTAATGGGGGAGAAAGAATGCTTTCAAGAATTCTAGCTTTGGAAGCTGGGGCCGGGAGATGAAAGTGTCAACTCATGTTCCTTTAAATGTATGCCTGAGGAACTGTAGCAAGTAAGCTTAGAAAGGCTGATTTATTCTGTGATATACTGGGCTTAGCTGCTCCACATCGAAACTTCAGTCAGAACTGAGTGTCTGGAAAGAATATAAAGATGTAGCTCAGTTCTTATATAACCTTTACCTTTGCTGCTACTGCTAATACCATTCATCTATGAATTCATCTATGATGCCAAACTGACATAAATATCAATCTCTAATTGATACAGAAATGCAGTGCATTAAGAGTTTAAAAGAAACTGAGGACATACTGTCAAGGCATGAGAATATATTTGGTGTCTAGGAAGCCTGACACTGTAAGAAAGGTGAATGATATAATGGAAAACTTAGTTAGAAATCACTTACAGAAAGAAATATTTTTCAAACTCCATAATTTCTAAAAGTACTTTAACAGAATAACTGCACTTTAGGGAAAATTCTCATAATATCCCTAAGAAGTAATTCAGATGTTATTTTTAACTTCTGTCACTGGGCTGTGTTGTGCTTATGTGCTCAATCATGTCTGACTCTTTGTGACAATGTGGACTGTAGCCCACCAGGCTCTTCTCTCCATAGGATTCTCCAGGCAAGAATACTGGAGTGGGTTGCCATGCCTTCCTCCAGGGGATCTGCCCAACCCAGGGACTGAACCCAGGTCTCCTGCACTGCAGGTGGATTCTTTACCATCTGAGCCACCAGGGAAGCTCCTCCTGCTGCTGCTGCTGCTGCTGCGTCACTTCAGTCGTCTCCGACTCTGTGCAGCCCCATAGATGGCAGCCAACCAGGAAGCTCCTAGTACCTACTAAATTAACCAGGGTTCCTTGGAGGAACTTTGATTTCACTGCTTTAAGCAAGAAAAAGAAACAGGCTTGGTGTGAACTCTGTGAACATTTGGGACACTTTCAAGGTTGTCAGAGGTACTGAAGTCATTTAAAGGGGTTCTCACTGGCCATGTTGCAATATTTAAAGAGAAGATGAAAAATTAAAATTATTATGGTAATTTGGGTTAATCTGAATTTATAAAAACCCATGAGTCCAAAAGAAAAAAGTAGTATAGAACACAGAATAATATATGTACTTATATAAAATTTTAAAAATGACAATTACACAAGTTACAAATTTAAATTATTTTATACTATAAGTATGCACTTAGTTATGAAACATGGAGACAGGCATATATGTACCCACACACATATACACATAAACTTTTATAAGGTACAAACACTAAAGTAGTAAAAAAAAAAAAGCTCAAAAAATGAAGACATGCCCCAAGAACAAGTAGGTTAGAAGTAAACCCAAATATTGATGTTCATTAGAGGTCATAAAAAGGACTATATAAAAAAGGCAGAGAGTCATTATTTCAAAAATATAAATTAGTCAAATGTTTAAAAATATGGACTTGTAAGAATTTGCCTTACAAATTTTGAAGAAATATTGTTAAGCTGTATATAATTTTCCAATTGCACAGAGAAATCATTTTATGTATTATAATAGGGCCATTCGTTGTTAGGTAGTATGACAGAACATATAATTAATACATCAGTTTTAGAAAAGGTACCAAATTCCAAAACCTAATATTTACAACAAACATCATGATTTAAATAGTGCAACTTGGTAAGAAAAAAAAAAAAAAAAAAAGACTGAAGTTACTGTTGAATACTCTACTCTGAAACAATTTCTTTGGAATAAGCACCTATATCTTGAGTCCTACCCAAGAATCAATGATCCAGCAATCATAAATTTATACCTTTTGTATGGTATTCTTTTTATCATGTCTTGAAAGAGAACTATAGTAAATATAAAAATAATACACAGTGGTGGTACTAGTGGTAAAGAATTTGCCTTCCAATGCAAGAGATGCAAGAGACTCAAGTTTGATCCCTGGGTCTGGAAGATATCCTGGAGAAGGAAATGGCAACCTATTCCAGTATTTCTGCCTGGAAAATTCCATGGACAGAGAAGCCTGGCAGGCTAAGTCTATGGGGTCACAAAGAATTGGACACAACTGAGCACACACATACAGAAATAATGAAATCTTAAATATATGAAAAAGATGGCAATTAAATGAAGCTATGAAGATTAAATGCAAACTAGTTTGTGTTACAGGCTCTTTGTAATTTTGAACATTCATCTCTGTCTCCTTAGTTTGGTGAGACTGTGCTCTGCTCAGAATGTTTCCATACATTGCCAGTTTTGTAAGGGCTTTTAGGTTCATCCATGTTCTAATGTCCAAAAAGTGATCCAGTCTCAGTTACTCTATCACATCTAATGCCAGACTTCTCTCCAATACAGTTGTGTAAAATTATCTCACAGTTTCAGTGTGTAGTCTTATTTCCCCGAGAGCAGGACTTGCATTTTTCTGTCTGGGTTATGTTCTAATTTAGTTTTATTACAAAAATTTTGCCATGGGTCTTGAGGAACTCGCATTCATCCATGAAGTATGGTCCCAGATAAAGTCAATTCAGTTGTTTTACACAATGGACATCTTGCTCTTTGTTCTTTTACTTCCCTTTTCTCCACCTTTGCACTTCTCTAGGAATGGCCTCCATTTCTGCACATCTTATGAGCAGAGACACTTACTGCCTATATTCTATACTATGTTTCCAAGGATGTTTTTATAGAACACAGATTTGGAAGACAAAGAATCTCCCTGCAGAGTATAACTGTCCATTTCCACCCATTATAAAGGCTCCCTCCATTATAAAATATTTGGGTTTCCTAAGAAAAATGTTCCTTGCCTACAGTTTAATCCATTGTGTGTGCAGATGTCACCTGTCTTTCTTTGTATCACTCTCTAGAAATAGGAGTTTATAGAAGAGATGCAATAAGAGTCTGACACTCTGGCTACTACTACTGAAGTGATTGATTCCTCTGTCTTTGTCCTAGGAGGGCCATGTCTTCTGACAGCATCCACAAAATGTAAGGGGCTAACTTTTACCTTGCATATAGGGTAAGTCTTAGAATCTCCACAATTCTGGACAGTTTTTGGCAATATGAATAGGATATTGATAGAAACACAATTTTCTGGGAGATGAAAGATTAAGCCTGGTGAGCCAATTAATAGAACCCAAGGGAAGTCCATGGGAATAAATACTGAAAACATTGCCCACATTATATGGATATTCAGGCAATAACTAGTCCTTTACGTAGTTGCCTGTTAATAAGGAGGAATTAATACGGTAATCACAGGCCAAGTCCTGGCAGATAGATTCAAAGGCAGCTGCCCAAATGGTATCCTGGCTTGGTGCTAACCATCATCCAGGCAAGTGAATTTTGTCATATTTGTGACAGTCAGCCTTTAGGTCCTCCTAGGTAGGTAGACGTTTCAGATCTCTTTCATAAGAGTTACAGAGATATGTACCTATACTAAGCATGGTAAGGTGAAATTTGTAACTACTATGTGCAAAACCAAGTGATTCATTAGAACTCTGGATAGTTCATTTAAGATGAAATGGGCATGCAATACTTGTTAAAGAAAAACTGCATCACTTGGAAAACTTTATGGCCCAGCTTCTATATATATCAAGCTAATCACAGTCCATTTGGAGCCAAGAAAATATCGCAGAGTTTTTGCAGTGGGCTCTGGTACTTGTCAGACTGTAATTTGGCCCTGCTAGGGAGATATCCCTGGGATAGACAAATTCGTTTAAGAAACAACTATTAAGACACTGACTAGTGTTCATGATAAGGGCTTGTTCTCTGATGAGACCAATTGTAATCAAGCTACTGATCGAGTCTACCCCTCAAAAACTGCCACTGTTGATGACTGGATCCCTCTCCAAATCACATGGAAACAATCTACTAAAGAGATTGCATGTAAATAAAAGACTGTCATTCTGATGCAGAGTCTACATCTGCATGCAAGGTTTATGACTCTTATCAGAAGTTGGTCCATTTGTACTGAAGTGAGAGGGGCAGAACCAAATTCACTTGGGCTTCCCTAGTGGCTCAGACCATAAAGATTCAGCCTGCAATGTTGGAGACCTGGGTTAGATCCCTGAGTTGGGAAGATCCCCTGGAGGAGGGCATGGCAACCCACTCCAGTATTCTTGCCTGGAGAATCTCCATAGAAAGAGGAGCCTGGCGGGCTACAGTCCATGGGGTCTCAAAGAGTTGGACGTGACTGAGTGACTAAGCATAGAACACACAGCACACGCACGGTATTGTTCTACTAATTTTTATATCTGTAAATATACAATAAGTTCCCTGAAGTCTGAAGCTACCTTTGTAAAGCACCAACCCACCAACTTCAAACTCAATGTAAATAATAAATGCTTGCTAAATGAATTAACAGATGAACATATTCCACACCACTAATTCAATTACTTAAAAATGTATGATGATATGGTCAAGTGAAGAGAAACTGAAAATAAAAAACAGTTTCATACAGTCATTTTGGGTGATGATAATATAGTTTTTATTTTATACTACTATTGCTTTAATATTTTTATATGCAAAATTACCTTTAGAAACATAGCTTTATCCTTCTATGAGCATATGAATAATGAACACTGCTTTTACACATCATTAGCAATTAGGTTTTCAGATAAGTTAGCTGTCATATTGAAAAGAGCACAGATATCAGATTATGGGATGCTAAGCAGATAAGAATAAATGTTGGACACATCTTCACAAAACATTCAATGGGTTGTCCTGGAAACATAAGGAGCAACAGAGTTAAAAAGGAAGGAAACAAGCCTAACCAATAGGCATCTACCGTATAGCACACAGAACTCTGCTCAATATTTTCTCACAACCAAAATGGGAAAAGAACTTGAAAAAGAATAAATACATGTATATGTATAACTGAATCACATTGCTGTACACTTGAAACTAAGGCAACATTGTTACTCAACTATACTCCATTGTACAATTGTAGAAAGTCATGTATAATTAAAGACAGAATTCTGAAAAAAAGTTTTTTAAAAATTAAAGTTATATACAATGTGCTTTTAATAACTTAAAGTAATGAATTATATGTCATTAAAATACCAACAGAGTAGTAATAATATTGGGATATATTAAAAAAATAACATGGGTGTACCTCTCTATGAGAAATTATAATATTCTCTCTGAAAATGAAAAAGGCAATTTTTTACTGTTTTACCATTTTACTTACTTTTCAGACTCATTCCTTCGTTACACTCTATTTTTCACATTGAAAAAGTATGCTTTTGTTCTCTATATTTATGAGCCTGCCTCTTTTTTGTTATATTCATTATTTTTTTGTATTTTAAACCAGCAGTAGTTGCCAGTGGGGAGAAGGAAGGGGGCAGGGGCAACATAGGAATAGGGGAGTAAGAGGTACAAAGTATTAGATATAAAATAAACTACAAGGATATATTGCACAACACAGAGTATATAGCCAATATTTTATAAAAACTGTAAATCAAATATAATCTTTACAGTTATGAATCACTATACTGTACACTTGTAACATACAATATTGTACAAAAACTATACCTCGTTTTTTGTCTTTCCTCAATAATAACATAAATGTGAAGGCTTTTGTTTTGCTACACTGGGCTTCATAAAACAATGAACACAGTATATTGGAAGTTTTCACTAACACTGTTTTACCTAATAACTCTTTTCTAAGAATTATAATTTAAAATTATGCTAAAATAGAGTCGGTAAAAAAGTACAAGCCCAACCTGACTTTTTTGGAAATTACTCTAAAATCTGTCAGTTTCAATGTTTATAAATTATAAAATGTCTCTTTCAAATTCTAGGTCCCAACAGGATAAACTGAATAAATCCTAGTGACTATTTACCAGAACAGCAACTTCAAAGAGGAAGTTTATCTTTTTCTGCTATGGTGCTATGCTAGTTGACTATATTGTTTACTAAATCAATCATTCTGAAAGCTAAATTTCTTATACATTTAAGTTTCATAATTTTCTCTTTTATTTATTAGTAAAAGAATATGCATTTATGCCCTCTCCATTGAGTGTCTAGAATTTTCACCTTTATCTTCCTCAAAATCTTCCACTTGATCATTTTGTTAAAAGGAAATGGGATTAATTAAAGGAGATTGTCTACATAATATATATATATATATATATATGTGTGTGTATACATATATGCTTTTCCTATTGATATCCACTTACTCCACCTTCAAAAAACAATAAAAAACAGCAAGTGAATATACTGTATAATATAGATATATCAATAATTGTATATTGATTCTACTTCCTTTTGGCTGTCATTCATTTATTCATTCAAAACACATTTATGAAACATTTATCTTATGTCTGGCACTGAGTTAGGCAGTGCAATGTGCCCATGAGAATGACAAGTGTGATGGACATCTGGACAGTGGATACGGATAAGTGACAAGGGCCCACGGGAGGGTCAAAAAAGGCAGTTCATTGACCGAGGGATCAGAAAATTCTAAAAAATTTAAAAAATTCTAAAAGTAGGCTTCCCTGGTGACTCAGATGGTAAAGAATCTGGGAAACCTGGGTTCAATCCCTAGGTTGGGAAGAAACCCTGGAGAAGGAAATGGCAACCCACTCCAGTATTCTTGCCTGGAGAATCCCCATAGACAGAGGAGCCTGGCAGGCTACAGTCCATGGGGTCGCAGTCGGACATGACTGAGAGACTAAGCACACAGCGCAAATAGCTTATGAGTAGTTGCTGGATGGGCAAAATGGAGCAAGAGGAAGGAGACCAGTATTTAAACCACAAAGAACACGTTTGAAAGTAAAAGTGAGATGAAAAGTATAATCAAAGATCAGTGCTGTATTTCTGATAAGAAAACAGTGAGAAAATGGAAAATCTGGTTAACTAGGATTATATAATAAATAATGCATAGGCTTTGTTGAAGAATTTATACATTTTTCCTAAATTTAATGTGAAGCCAGTTGAGAGGGGCTGGTGACAACTTATGTTTTGGAAAATTAACCTATGCTGCTTTCAGGGAAATGACTGAGAACTGTCACTTACCCAAACGGGAATTAACAGTTGCCTGTTCTTGTATATATAACAAAAACAAGGATGATTGGGAGAAGTAGAAGAGTTGTTCATATTTAAAGATGGAGTCAATTGAGTTTGGTGATTGATTGATAATGATAGACAAATGAATGGCTATGTCTGATTTCCGACTTCTTGGCAATTAGATTTATGGTGCTATCAATCACTGGGAAAGAAATCTTAGGTAAGGAGATAAGTTTGCTAAGTTACAGTACTCAAATTATAAGAAGATAGTTTACTGATATTTAAAATTTTCAAACTGAATTTAAAAATTTGGCAGATAGTGTCAGTCTAAAATATGTAATAACTTTTTCAGATTTCTTCATAGCACTTATACAAAGAGGAGAGAAAATCTCTAGAAGACATGATGTAAGTAGTGAGAAACTCTGGCTAATTATACTTTAGGGACATAGACTGCCTAACTCAGATTTAAAACATGGATAATTTAAATTTCTGCACCTTGTATAGCCTATAAAAATATAAAGCCAAAAATGTACATACAAAACCACCATGAGTAAATATTTAAGTCATATATAATTTCTGTAGAATCTGGTTCATAAATGTCAATTTTGTGTGGGCTCTAAGTACATAATTCTTGGACACATTTTGATCTACTGGTGTTACAAATGAACACAGAGAAAATAAAAATTAGTGGATTAACTGTCCTTTCCTAAGAAGGAATAAAATTTTGACACTGTTAGAGAGTTCCAGAAAAACATCTATTTCTGCTTTATTGACTATGCCAAAGCCTTTGACTGTGTGGATCACAATAAACTGTGGAAAATTCTGAAAGAGATGGGAATACCAGACCACCTGATCTGCTTCTTGAGAAACCTATATGCAGATCAGGAAGCAACAGTTAGAACTGGACATGGAACAACAGACTGGTTCCAAATAGGAAAAGGAGTATGTCAAGGCTGTATATTGTCACCCTGCTTATTTAACTTATATGCAGAGTACATCATGAGAAACGCTGGGCTGGAGGAAGCACAAGATGGAATCAAGATTGCCGGGAGAAATATCAATAACCTCAGATATGCAGATGACACCACCCTTATGGCAGAACGTGAAGAGGAACTCAAAAGCCTCTTGATGAAAGTGAAAGTTGAGAGTGAAAAAGTTGGCTTAAACTCAACATTCAGAAAATGAAGATCATGGCATCTGGTCCCTTCACTTCATGGGAAATAGATGGGGAAACAGTAGAAACAGTGTCAGACTTTATTTTTCTGGGCTCCAAAATCACTGCAGATGGTGACTCCTGCCATGAAATTAAAAGACGCTTACTCCTTGGAAGAAAAGTTATGACCAACCTAGATAGCATATTCAAAGGCAGAGACATTACTTTGCCAACAAAGGTTCATCTAGTCAAGGCTATGGTTTTTCCTGTGGTCATGTATGGATGTGAGAGTTGGACTGTGAAGAAAGCTGAGGGCCAAAGAAATGATGCTTTTGAACTGTGGTGTTGGAGAAGACTCTTGAGAGTCCCTTGGACTGCAAGGAGATCCAACCAGTCCACTCTAAAGGAGATCAGCCCTGAGATTTCTTTGGAAGGAATGATGCTAAAGCTGAAACTCCAGTACTTTGGCCACCTCATGCGAAGAGTTGACTCATTGGAAAAGACTCTGATGCTAGGAGGGATTGGGGGCATGAGGAGAAGGGGACGACAGAGGATGAGATGGCTGGATGGCATCACTGACTCGATGGACATGAGTCTGAGTGAACTCTGGGTGTTGGTGATGGACAGGGAGGCCTGGCGTGCTTCGATTCATGGGGTCGCAAAGAGTCGGACACGACTGAGCTACTGAACTGAACTGAACTGATATTTTCTATCAGCATAATCTTAAAAAATGACAGAATTTTTTTCCATTGGGATTAGCATGCTTATATTCTTTCTTAATGTTAGGTCTGTATATAATAAATGTGTTTCTGTATCATAAATATGTTTGCTTGATGATAATTTTAAGAAAAAAATAGCTTCAGTGTCCTTTATTATAAACAAACAAAACAGGGAAAATCTTCTAGTAAATTCATTATAGCCAAACTCCATTATCTCATGAGTACAAAATTAGAAATTAACTCTGACAAGTATGAATATTTTTCCAAATATTCTAGCACAAATGCATTGACACTATTTGCACTGCTGCAAGGAGGTTAAAAATTCAATACTCAGATTCTAACTATTTACAGACAGGGCTTCTACAGATTAACATATTAAAGAAAAAAGGGTGTTTAGTGACACACACCTGTGGCTTGATTCTCATACAGTCCAAAGATATCTTATAAGCATATGCTGGTCCTTCAGTTAAAATAGTTTATTACTTAATAACTATAAGAAAGAAATTTTGAATACTGTACATAATTTTCAAGAAGGAGAGTATGGCACATTTTAAATGTGGATAGACAGACTTCTAGCAAACGGTAATTTTTCAAGAATCATCTTTTTAAAAATTAAAATTCTTACTTTACATGTTTTTTCCACCAAGTCACATGGGAAAATTAACCCTTCAATTCTCATGTAACCAGTGAGGAGGATATACTCAGAACAACAAGCATTTTTTTAAAGCTTTCTAAATTAAGGCACATTCAAATGTTTCCATTTACATGTTTACAGCAGTTTTCAAGGTGATTGTCAGATAGAGCAGGTTCACAGATAAATTAGTCTCAAATTAACTGTATACAATAAACATTTGAGCTGTTGATACTTTTCCTTTTATATTTTGCAAAATAAAGCAGTACAGTTTAACTATCATGCTCACAGTTCTTATCTTCTTAAGACAGTAGAAAACCATGGCACTTTCAGGATGATATAAAATTTGAACTTTATAATGATCCATATGAAGTAACCTTTTTCCCTTTCTACTATCAGTCTATCCATCCATCCATCCATCCATTTACCTACCATAGGACATTTTCTACAATGGTTCCACAGATTTGGCCCCTATACCTGCAGTACACAATCCTGTATAATTTTGAGTGTGGGCAGCACCTGGTCACTAGGAGTCTTGCAAAAGCAGCTCTGGAAAGAACTGTTCTGACAGTTTTTAAAATGGAATTGAACCAAGGTTCCCAAGCAAGAGGCATAAAAAATTGAACACTCTTCTGTCATGCCAACCACAAATTTTGTGGCAGCTCCAGAGTAAAAAAAATAGTGACCTGGATAGGACCATAAGGATCTGCACCCCTCTTCTCTCCTTACTTGTAAATCTTTAATTCTATTTTATCTTAGGGAGTTACCTGATGTTCAGATTTTTCCTGATGTGTATCAACTGAATAAAAACTTCTACCTCTGTTTGAGTTACTTTTGTTTTCACTGATAGGATCTATATAACTAATTCTTATACTGAACAGTATAAAATGTAGGTTTGTGTATGGAAAGAGAATAAAAAACTTAAGAGTAGCAGGAAAAGGTTTTACAACTGAGAATTTCCAGACTACTGTTTCCTAATGTTCCATGATGTTTTCTCGAGTTATGTTTGGGTTTTGTATTCTTCATAGATCCTCAGTGAATAAAGAATGGAAAGACAACATTCCTGAGTAATTGAGAAATTCTAAGTAATTTCTTCCTATTACCTATGTTTCACAGAGCTGTTCATATCATGACAAGTAACGCTAAGTGCTTCTCTTAAGTAGGTGTCAGATCAGTGCCTTGGTTTCCATTATGGAAATAAGAGCCTAGTTTATGATTTTGTCTACAGTTTAAGTTTCATGAAAGTAGGGACTTTCTGTATGATTAGTAAATATAACAGCAGTCAGCACACAAAATATATTCAATGCATGACTATAGGATAATGAACACATAAACATATTACACACCCATACACACACAGCCATTTTTTAAAGAACTCCACATTATCACTAGATGGCGGTTTAGATAAAACTGTCAAGAACATAAATTCTAGACTTCTTTCTACAGAGGGTTAAAAATAAATGCTTTATAGATAATGAGTCCTATTACTGGCTAACTAAGTAGAGGATTTCAGTTCAGTTCAGTGGCTCAGTCGTGTCCGACTCTTTGCCACCCCATGAACCGCAGCACACCAGGCCTCCCTGTTCATCTTCAACTCCCGAAGTCCACCCAAACCCATGTCCATTGAGTTGGTGATGCCATCCAACCATCATATCCACTGTCATCCCCTTCTTCTCCTGCCCTCAATCTTTCCCATCATCAGGGATTTTTTAAATGAGTCAGCTCTTCACTTCATGTGGCCAAAGTACTAGAGTTTCAGCTTCAACAACAGTCCTACCAATGAACACCCAGGACTGATCTCCTTTAGGATGAACTGGTTGGATCTCCTTGCAGTCCAAGGGACTCTCAAGAGTCTTCTCCAACACCACAGGTCAGAAGCATCAATTCTTCGGCACTAAGCACTCTTTATTATCCAACTCTCACATCCATACATGACTACTGGAAAAACCATTGCCTTAACTAGATGGACCTTTGTTGACAAAGTAATGTCTCTGCTTTTTAATATGCTGTCTAGGTTGATTATAACTTTCCTTCCAAGGAGTAAGTGTCTTTTAATTTCATGGCGGCAATCACCATCTGCAGTGATTTTGGAGCACAGAAAAATAAAGCCAGCCACTGTGTCCCCATCTATTTCCCATGAAGTGATGGGACCGGATGCCATGATCTTAGTTTTCTGAATGTTGAGTTTTAAGCCAACTTTTTCACTCTCCTCTTTCACTTTCATCAAGAGGCTCGTTAGTTCTTCACTTTCTGTCATAAGGGTGGTGTCATCTGCATATCTGAGGTTATTGATATTTCTCCTGGCAATCTTGATTCCAGCTTGTGCTTCCTCCAGCCCAGCGTTTCTCATGATGTACTCTGCATAGAAGTTAAATAAGCAGGTTGACAATATACAGCCTTGACATACTCCTTTTCCTATTTGGAACCAGTCTGTTGTTCCATGTCCAGTTCTAACTGTTGCTTCCTGACCTGCATACAGTTTTCTCAAGAGGTAGGTCAGGTGGTCTGGTATTCCCATCTCTTTTAGAATTTTCCACAGTTTATTGTGATCCACAATAAAGGCTTTGGCATAGTCAATAAAGCAGAAATAGATGTTTTTCTGGAACTCTCTTGCTTTTTTGATGACCCAGCAGATGTTGGCAATTTGATCTCTGGTTCCTCTACCTTTTCTAAAACCAGCTTGAACGTCTGAAGTTCATGGTTCATGTATTGCTGAAGCCTGGCTTGGAGAATTTTAAGCATTACTTTACTTTACTAGTGTGTGAGATGACTGCAATTGTGGGGTAGTTTGAGCATTCTTTGGTATTGCCTTTCTTTGGCATTTGAATGAAAACTAACCTTGATTTAAGTCAACTTAAAAAATAATCAGAATTATTTTTTTACACTGACTGAAGATTTAAGAAAAAAAAAAAATCTTGCTTGGTATCCAAGGAAGAGATTTTCCCTTTACAATAAATTTTACTTCTAAAGTCATTCTATATTATAAAGTTCAATAACATTTTCTTGTATAGTTTATGAGGGTGACCGAAAATGAATCATCTCTTCTTCCAATGAAGCAATGCTAAAGGAAATTTTATTCACACACATACACATACCTCTCAAAGAAAAGGAGGAAAGAGAAGAGCCATGTGGAGGACAGACATTAGGGGGAGATAAAGTATATGAGAGTATATAATATATAAACCACAGCAAGAAAAATAGAACAAAAACTAACATTCTTAGTGTACCAAAGAAAGAATGGCTGTGGTATTAAGAACCACGTTAAGAACCATGGCCATTCTTTCTTTGGTACACTAAGAATATCCAGTCTTGGAAATTTAGGGATAGGTTAGCAAGTGAAACAGAAGTTAGGTTGATTGTTTCAAGGAATGTTTATAGCTTTCAAAGGCAGTATTCTACTTTTATGTGACAAGCAAAATTTTAGCCCAATGAAAATAAAGAAGAAATTCAAAATATCCTAAAAGGTGGGAAAAAGCCTACCTATAATAAAATTACGTTGACAATCCAGGCTGCTTATTACAAATATTTACTTGACTTTATTTTTTTTAATTTTATTTTATTTTTAAACTTTACATAATTGTATTAGTTTTGCCAAATATCAAAATGAATCCGCCACAGGTATACATGTGTTCCCCATCCTGAACCCTCCTCCCTCCTCCCTCCCCATACCATCCCTCTGGGTCGTCCCAGTGCACTAGCCCCAAGCATCTAGTATCGTGCATCGACCCTGGACTAGAAAAGTGATTGAGAAATACCTTTAAACTTTTCAAGGTAAAATCATTTTTAACATGATTTTATTTCCAGTAAAACTATCAACTAGGTGTGGAAGCAAAACTAAGGACTGAATTTTTTTTTTAAATGACTGCTTGAATATATTCTCCTTGCATGCCCACACTAAATATATTAATATATAATATTTACTGGACTTCCCAGGTGGCACAGTGGTAAAGAATCTGCCTGCCAGTTCAGGAGACACAGAGACATGGGTTTGATCCCTTAGTTCTGGAAGATGCCCTGGAGAAGGGAATGGCAATCCATTCCAGCATTTCTTGCCTGGGAATCCCATGGACAGAGGAGCCTGGAAGGCTACAGTCCCTGGGGTTGGATTGGAGGAACTGTTGCTGAAGTTCAAATACTTTGGCCACTTGATGTGAAGAGCTAACTCATTGGAAAAGACACTGATGCTGTAAAAG
The DNA here is from genome assembly GCF_029407905.1 of Bubalus kerabau. Taxonomy (NCBI): domain Eukaryota; kingdom Metazoa; phylum Chordata; class Mammalia; order Artiodactyla; family Bovidae; genus Bubalus; species Bubalus kerabau. Next base: position 63,105,580 of record NC_073635.1, read on the forward strand.
ACTGAATGCAAAAGGAGAAGGGTGTGGCAGAGGATGAGATGGTTAGATAGGATCACTGACTCAATGGACATGAATGTGAGCAAATTCCCAGAGACAGTGAAGGACAGGGGAGCCTGGTGTGCTGCAGTCCATGGAGTTGCAAAGAGTTGGACACAACTTAGCCACTGTACAACAACAACAAAGCTATTAAAAATATATTTAATTCCATAATAATATAAAAAATTCCAACAGAATATCCAATGTTGATGCTTAATGAATCCTGGATTGTAATAAAAATGCCTAATACACATTAGTTATCATAAGAATAATTGTATATATCAGAAAACATGATTTTAATTTACCCAAGGTTAAATTCATCAAACTGATACATTCAGGAGCCAAATCCCTCACAAAATGCTTCCATAGTCCATATTCCTAAACAATTATTAAAAGATAATTAAATAGCTCTTCTAAATATAAGAGCCATTTAAAAATATGGCTGCTATTTCTTAGAACTATATTGATATGAAGCTATGCAAAAAACAGGATAGATGTTTTATTAGAAATATAAGCCCATGCTGCCATCATTTTCCTCACTCGATGTGTCCTATACATTTACCCATCAAAATTTTTTTCATTTGTACAAAAGCATGAACTCATTGGATAAGTTGGATGCATGTAAAGACTCTGGAGTCTTCCTTCATATGTAAATTATGTAGAAATTCTTCTAGCTATCACTTATATGGAACAATATGAACAGAAATTAAGAAAGATCAGACAGAAATTTTACTTCCTGAACTATTTCTGCAATATCATGAAAATTCAGAAAAAAAATATTAACAGAACTCCACCAGTAAGTTCTGGGAAGGAGAAAAATTACTCCACTCAGCAGCTAAGGGCTCAACCAGCAGCAGGTTTGGTTTGGTCTGGTGTGATTTCACGCTGAGAACCAGCAGCATCCATCAGGGCTGAACCTGTCCGACATTCCCGACACAGACAGTTTCTCCACACCTCCTCATTCCTGTGAATGTGGAAAACCACTGAAATTTGGGACATCAGTGCAGTTCAGTTCAGTTGCTCAGTCATGTCCGACTCTTTGTGACCTCATGGAATGCAGCGCGTTAGACCTCCTTTTAGGATGGACTGGTTGGATCTCCTTGCAGTCCAAGAGACTCTCAAGAGTCTTCTCCAACACCACAGTTCAAAAGCATCAATTCTTTGGCACTCAGCTTTCTTTATAGCCCAACTCTCACATCCATACAGGACTACTGGAAAAACCATAGCCTTGACTAGACAGACCTTTGTTGGCAAAGTAACATCTCTGCTTGTTAATATGCTGTCTAGGTTGGTCATAACTTTTCTCCCACAAAGTAAGTGTCTTTTAATTTGATGGCTGCAGTTACCATCTGCAGTGATTTTGGAGCCCCCAAATTTGGGACCTAATTGAATGTAAATATCAAATTGGATAAATAATCTGTATTGGCATTTAATGGCATTCAAACATTTAATTAAATGAATATTAGTACAATTAATATAAGTGAAAATAAATGGGACTCTATTTTTATTTTCTAAGTGTTCACATTTACCTTGCCCTTTTGATCATTAATGAAACACTGATTTTTGGCTTTTGACTTGTTTATTTCTGTCTATCTGTCTATGCTCATACATGGAATGAACAGAGAAAAAGTGAAATAAGATGGTAGAGAGAGAAAGGTCACAAAGAGAAGGAAAACTTGTCATGAGGTGAGTTTAGATGTATGAAGTGCATTGGGGACAAGAAACTAGCTATAAATAATGCTCAGATAATGAACATTTATAAAGTGGTGTTAACAGAAATGCGCCAGGCTCAGTTATGGGATGGTACATATGCAGTCCTTATTTAGTGGAGGATCTGGGGCAGGATAGACAGACATATGTAACTTTTTCTTATCTCTGTGGTTGTAGGGAACAGGTTGATGCCAGAGTGGAAGGGTAAAAGGAGAGGGAAGACAGAAAACAATTTAATTTCTATACTGAAATACATGTGGAGTGTGAGGGGAAAGAATAGTAAACACATGACAATTTTACATTTATCTAAATACCTGTGCTTACTGAAAAGATGTGGGAGGCTGAGAAAGGGAAACAAACATTCATGATATTTAAATCAAATGGTTTATAACTGAGGAAAGCTCATGAGCCTTACATATTGTGTACTTCTTTTATATATTTTATTTGCATAAAATTGAGCTAATCCTATAGAAACTAAAGAGAATATGTTTTAAATAAGAAATTTACTACCTTCTAAAAATAATCTTGATAGTTCATAATTTTCTTTTTCCATGAGTGTGTGTTCCTACATCCTAAGTCACTTCAGTCATCTATGATTCTTTGCGATCCCATGGACCATAGCCCAATGGGCTCCTCTGTCCATGGGATTCTCCAGACAAGAATACTACAGTGGGTTGCCATGCCCTCCTCTCCAGTAGTGTATTTTTCCTAATTAAATATTTTTCAGAAAATTTATAGCACAAATGATACCTTAAGATCTATTTACACGATCTCCTAGATCCTCTGAATACACATTCAAAGCCAAATGTTAAAAAGGTAACAGATATTATCACATAGCTGGATTAGGACTTTTTGACATGAAACCTTTTAAAACACCAGTGTTTCCAAGTCTGAAATACTAGTAGGCTCAGTTGTATGATACAAAGCTAAAAAGAATACCTACCACAAGGAGAGTGTTTTGCAAACTGGAACTGCTAATGAAAGAATAGTTCACGTAGGTATTATATTAATAATACCATTTCTTTTCAGCTTGAAATCTACCATGTGTTGCTCATATTCTTTGATACATAGGTTTGAGTTCCAACAACTGGGTCTCTCTTATCCCTTTGAGACAGTTAAATTGAATAGCAGGCAGTTTTCTCAATGGGTGTCTTCAAATGAGACCTTAATAACTCAGGACCTGCATTTTGACCATAAAAGTAGAATCTGGATTTATACACTCACTACATGAAGCATGCCACTATGTTGAGATTTGTATAATACCAAATGAAATTTAACAGTGATCTTTTTTACCCCCGTAGTGTCAGAATTACCAAAGGGGCATTGTGATACTGTATAAACATTATCTTGAATACCTGCCTCAATCACTGGCACAGCATACTCAATATGCTTATAAATAAAAAATAGATGTTAGCTTCACTCCATTTTATAATCATATACTAATCAAAAACAATTTATTTATTTGACTCTACTCTGTAGGAATTTTAACCTAAAGGGCAAATTCTCATACAGCTAGAATATTTTTACTGAAGCAAAGGGTATTCATAAAACACCAGGTAATGAGGAAAACAAATTATGCTTTTTTGCTCCCCAACAATGTTAGGATGCTAGGAATTCAGTAAAGTCACACAGTTAAATTGGAGGGTTGGTATTAGAATTAAAGATGGAGGAAAGAGTTTTGCTTCTTCAAGAGCAAAACAAAACTAATTTAGAAGAAAGTAGATAAATATGCATTTATAAACATTTCAGTTCTTCTCAAGGGTTTGAAAATGACTTGCATAATTATCTTTAATAACATAAACTAAAAAACAAAACTAATAGAATTTGAATAAAACATGCCAAAGAATATAATATTGTACCAGATGCAAATAAGTAGCATACATTTGCTAGTCAAGTTGAGCTTGAGGTTTACATGTAAATAAAAAAATCTCAAATTTTAACTAATCGAATTAACATTTATTTTCATTTGAAATGAAATATAAACTATTCATTATATCTATTATAAAATAATAAACTATTTATTATTTCCTAATACAAGAATGTTATACAATTACCCAAATTTGGGGATTATAGATGGATGCTGGATAGGGGTAGCGAAGAAAGAGGACCAAAGATCTCACTCTCTCTCTTATAGAAGTAAATAATTCTTGGATGTAAGTTTTAATGTGCCAATCATCATGTAGTTATTTACTAATAAATCCTTTCAATAGTTGTTTTTTGCATTTTAAATCAAAACTACTGACTGACATATTTTTGAACCAGTGTGAGTAATTTTCCTTATTCCACATCACTTTGTTCTATTGTGGCCAAAGGGATATATTTGCAAGGTGAAGAGCCGATTATGAGACACCATCTGTTACTTTACATAATATTCCTTTTGTTTGATGTGCTGTGTAAGGATCACACCCTCAAAGCTGACCTCATCAGCATCATGATCTAGATAATGGATCTAGTTAGCACCAATAACTCATTCATATTCTATTGCTGAACACACTGCAGTTTCAACTCATATTTGATTAAATTTCCATTAATCATTATTAAAGATTCCTCTGTGCAAATGAAATGGCATTTAGTTCATTTAACATGTAATTGAGTTCTAATTGAGCAGCAACTGTTTCATAGAATTGTTAAGTACTTTGAATGTAAAATAATACAGGTACCAATTTTGTCAGTAAAGTGTTATGTACCGCTCATTCTGTTTGCTCATTAACTTCCATTTCTAGAGACTGGACCAATAGTTATTGGTTTATCATTATTAATATTCTCCTTGTCACTAAACTCATTCTTCATCCAGTTATGGGGTATCAAGCTTTGAGGAAAATAAATGACACCTTTGGATATCTTTTTAAAATCACATATTTTCAGTTCTGTATGGAGAGATAAATACCCTTATTTATTGTAAAATAAAAGTAGACACAGGCTTTTCTGTCAGGGAAAATCTTTTTCTTAGAAGATGTTATCTCTGACTTGTGACACTGTGAGACATGTCTTCAAACAGAAGAAAAAGATTGTATTTAACTTGCTCAAAATCATAAATCAAATGTTTCCTGCTCAATTTTTTACTATCCTTTCCCAGTTTGAAAATGGAAATGCCTGTACAAACAAGGTTGGGTTTTTGTTCTCCTATTTTTGTTTTTACATTTATATTCTGTAGATTTAACTCAATTTTATTTTCCTTAATTTCATTATCAACTAACCCTCATTATTCATGGATTCTTTATCCGTGAATTCAGCCACTTGCTAAAACTATGTGTAACCTCAAAATCAACACAAGATGCACCTTCATGGTCACCCATGGGCGTGTGTCTAGTTGCAAAAAACTGAGTCACCTGTTGCACACATTCCCAGCTGAAGTCAAACAAGGCAAAGACCTACTTTCTTGTTTCAGTTCACTGTAAACAAATGCCCCTTTCATGATTCACTTCATGTCATATTTCTTACAATTTTATATTTTTTTGGTGATTCCACTGCTTAAAGTGGTCCAAAGCAGAGTGTTGATAAATTGTTTAGCTTCCCCAGTTGCACAATGCTGTGATGTGCTCCGTGAAGAAAATTGCCTGGTTTAGATGAGTGTCATTCAGGCATGTGTTTTAGGGCTGTTGCCTGTGAGATCAATGCTAATCAATCAACATGTTTAATTTATATTAAATAATGTGTCTTAAAACACACATAAAACAAGGTTATGTATTGACTGCTTGATGAAAATGTTGTGACTGGGATCTTCATCTCTATTTTCCCTAGGAGTACTAGTTCAGTAGTTTAAAATCAGTGATCGTGATGAATTTGTAGAACATAACTAACGGACATAGTGAAAATCAACTCTACCAATAAAGACACTGAGAAAGTCAGAGAAATGAAGAAAATAGTTTAGAAGATGATCCAATAGAATCAGCATCAATAACAAATCTTTTTCTAGTTGTTGTCTGTGAAGTGTTCCAGGCAGACTCTCTGGATTTGAATTCTGACATGACCACCTGCCAGCCCTGTGATCATGATCATGTGATAAAAGTTCTTATGCCTCAGTATCTTCATTTGACAAACAAGGATAATAATGATTCTTACCATATGGGAAAAGTGGTATTGATTAAAGGAAATGATGTTTGCAGTACCTTAAAATTGTGCCTGGTAAATGAGAAATATCATGCAGATATTTTTAAATGATCCAACATTACTAAGGGGAAAATGTATCTAACCAAATATAAATACTTTTCCCCCTAAGTACTTATGAAGAATAGTTTGTAATTTTAGAGACCATCTCAATCAAAATGAATTAAAAAAAAATGCATACATGAGAGTAGCTAAGAGTGCCTGGAACTTAACATTTTATCCCGTGACTTCTAGTGTGAATCATCTCAGAGATGAAGGGGCCACACTGTAGGGCTTCTTCAGCTCACATTTGAGGTATGCTAAGTGTTAGTTGCTCAGTCGTGTCTGACACTTTGTGACCCCATGGACTGTAGCACGCCAGGTTCCTCTGTCCATTGGATTATCCAGGCAAGGATACTGGAGTGATTTGCCATTTCCTTCTCCAGGGGATCTTCCTGACCCAGGGATTGAACCCAGGTCTCCTGTGCTGCAGGCAGACTCTTCACCAACTGAGCTACCAGGGAAGCCCCAGGGTACGAAAAGCTGATTTTAAAGCTGTAATGGAAGAGAGCAAACAGTAACCTATGATGGACCAAAAAAAGAGAAATTCGGGATGGGGGATCGGTATAGCATTTTTAATAGTCTCACTATTTCTAAATCTCAAAGGCTGAGTTATTTAACATAATAAGACTATATTTAAAAAATAAGTTAACTAAAACTAAACTTCGCTTGCTGGCTCAGCTGGTGAAGAATCCACCTGCAATGTGAGAGACCTGGGTTCGATCCCTGGGTTGGGAAGATACCCTGGAGAAGGGAATGGCTACTCACTCCAGTATTCTGGCCTGGAGAATTCCACAGACTGTATAGTCCTGGGGTCACAAACAGCTGGACAGGACTGAGCGACATTCACTTTCACTTTTCATATTTAAGCCAGTTTGAGTGCTCCCTGTGTCAATCTCATTTCCTGACTGCTCACTATATGAGCATAATAGCTTGTATATGCCTCTAACATTTTCTTCTTTTCTACTTCTCAGTTATTTTCAGATGTGTCTTGTATATTATATGACATGCCAGTTTACTGCCTGCAGGTTGCAGAAGATACAGGGTGAACCTGGAAAGAATTCTGTTGTCTTGCTGAATTGTGGAAATGAGGGTACACGGTTCAGGAAGGCAAAGGTGACTAGCATTGTTGGGCAGAGTACCTGACAAGGGGAAGTTACATAGGGAAAAAAAAGGCTCTAGGTGTGTCCTGAGGTGTGTCTAGGTGTGTCCTGCCCATTAAGTCCTGCCTGCACACAGAGTTTCTTTTTTTTTTTTTTAATAAGAAATATTTTTTTAATTTTTTAAATTTATTTTTATTTTTAAACTTTACAAAATTGTATTAGTTTTGCCAAATATCAAAATGAATCCGCCACAGGTATACATGTGTTCTGAGTTTCCCACAGAGAACTGATCTGCATCTGTGTGAGTAGAGACTCCCCAAGACAAGGGAAAGACACACCATGAGGCAACAGAGACCAACAATTCCTAGCCCTTTCACATGGCTGGGAATCATTTTGTGTGTCCATCAGCTACAGTAAAGAGACCTTGCACTATACAAGGCATTGAGAAGAGTTCTAGGAGAGTCATCTCTTAGTAGTGGGGTGGATTAGTGCCAAATAAGACAAGGTTGTTCTGGATATACTAAGCAAAAGGCTGAAAAAAAAAATCATGGCAAGACAAAGCAAAAGTAATCTGAAGTAACAGACCAAAGCATATTTCTGGGAATAAAGAGAGACATTGCATAATAAAAAAAGGGATAAATTCATTAAGAGGGCATGTGTGTTAGTTGCTTAGTCGTGTTCAACTCTTTGCTACCCCATAGACTATAGCCCACAAGGCCCCTCCGTCCATGGGATTCTCCAGGCAAGAACACTGGAGCGGGTTGCAATTTCCCTCTCCAAAAGGAGCTATAGAAAGAAAGTGAAGTCGTTCAATCGTGTCCAACTCTCTGCGACCCCATGGACTGTAGCCTATCAGGCTCCTCCATCCATGGAATTCTCCAGGCAAGAGTACCAGAGTGAGGTGCCATTTCCTTCTCCAGAAGAGGGCATAATAATCCTAAATTGCATGTATCTAATAACAGACCATAGACAAATATGAAGTAAATACTCACAGAAATAAAAGGAAAAAAAGACCCCATTTATTACAATTAACTTAATTGTAAATTATATTATGCATAATTTTTATTACCTCCTTTCCTCACATCTTAAAATAAGCATTCTGAGTGCATATATTTTGTCTGTTTTGTTCTCAATACATATTTATGAATAAAAAGAAATAGAATAGTATTCAATATTTTGAAGCAAAGTTTCCCCTCCAAATTTACCATTTCATTTTTGTTCTATCCTTAAAATCTTACTTAGAGTTTTTCCATATTTTTCTCATCGTACATATTTATTATTATTCTAAACTATTTCTACATTTTCAAGAATACTTTCAAACTTCCTGAACTCTCTTTTTCCCAAGTATCTATCTCAGAATTGTTGTTTTTTCAATTGAAATACAGTTGATATACAGTAATGTTATATAAGCTACAAGTACCTAATATAATGATTCACAATTTTGAATGTTCTACTCCATTTACAGCTATTATAAGATACTGGCTATATTTCCCATGCTGTGTAATATATCCTTGCAGCTTATTTTATATATAATAATTTATACCTTTTCATCCACACCTTTATACTTTCGCTCCTTCTACCTCTGGTGACCCCTTGTTTGCTCTCTGTACATGTGAGTCTACTTCTTTTTTGCTATATTCACTAATTTGTTATATTTCTGGATTCCACATATAAGTGATAGCATACAGTATTTGTCGTTGTCTGACTTACTTCACTTAGCATAATGCCCTCTAAGTTCATCCATGTTGTTGCAAATGGCAAAATTTCATTTTTTTTTTTTTATGGCTGATGCCTAGTACATAATAGACACACAGCAAATATTGTTCCTGAACTGTGCCCCTCTGTAAACTTAAGAGCTGCCCTTATAGGCACCCTTGGTCACATCTACCTCTCTTTTGTGGAACCATGTACATTTTTAATTAATGAATTGTTTTTAGTGTTTGTTGAGTGTCTGTCTTGATCTCGGGTACCAGACGGTTCCGGATTTGAATCCCAGCTCTATAACTTCCTTACTAACTGTGTGACTTTTCAAAAGCCCTTCCTCCACCTCTCTGAACCACAGCTTCCTCTGCTGAAGAGAGCACAAAATAACAGTACCTAACACAGAGTTAGGAGAAACAGAAGAGAGATGCGCGTAAAGCACTTAGTGTAGCATCTGGAGCACAGGATATGCCCAGGGAATGTGTGGTGTTATGACTCCTGCTGGACAGCAGTAGACTCAGAGGGCTGAGACTCGGGTCTTGCCTCCTACCATATTCCCGCCACTCCATACAGGGCTTGTTCCGTGCCCCGGGCTAACACAGGTGTTGAATGACTGATCACTGGGTGGGAGGCTGGATAGCTTTAAGGACTGGTAGAATCTCCCCTCGGAGCAGCAAGGAGAGCTAAAGCCCAGAGAGGAAAGAAGATTCCCTGGGTGGTTAAGGGTTGGGATTCTGGCCCATGGCCAGGCCTGCCCTGACCACTGCCTTCCCCTGCATGTTTGGGATGTACATTCCGTTCCTGCAGCTGAACTGTGACCTCCGCAAGACAAACCTCTTCAGCCACATGGCCTCCATGGGTCCCCGGGAGGCGGTCAGTGGCCTGGCGCGGAGCTGGGACTACCTACTGACACTGCGGGAGACGTGGAAGAAGCACATGAAGCAGCTGTTCGGCCCCAATGCCATGCCCACCCACGCCTGCTGCCTGTCGCCCAGCCTCATCCGCAGCGAGGTGGAGTTCCTCAAGATGGACTTCAACTGGCGCATGAAGGAGGTGCTGGTCAGCGCCATGCTGAGCGCCTATTACGTGGCCTTTGTGCCGGTCTTTGTACCGTAGCTTAGCACAGGGAGAGGAGGGGTCTGCCCGGGACCCCGCCTGCTGCCTGTGCTCCAGGAGCCCTTCTGCTTGCAGAAACGAGGCTGCTGCTCTTGATGAGATTCCCATCTGTTCTCTCGAGGGCCAGAGTGACTAATGCCTCCCTTTTATTTATTTATATATATATTTAGACTTTTTCTCTTGTATTAGGGAGAAGGAAATGGCAACCCACTCCAGTATTTTTGCCTAGAGAATCCTGCGGACAGAGGAGCCTGGTGGGCTGCTGTCCATGGGGTCGCACAGAGTCGGACACGACTGAAGCGACTTAGCATGCATGCATGCATTGGAGAAGGAAATGGCAACCCACTCCAGTGTTCTTGCCTGGAGAATCCCAGGGACGGAGGAGCCTGGTAGGCTGCTGTCTATGGGGTCGCACAGAGTCAGACACGACTGAAGTGACTTAGCAGCAGCAGCAGTATTCTGTACTGCCATCTTCTTTATCCTTTCATCTACTGATGGACACTTAGGTTGCTTCCATATCTTGGCAGTTGTAAATAATGCTGCTATGAATACTGGAGGGCATCTATCTTTATGAACCAGCATTCAGAACCTGGGCTTTTTGAGTGTCTGACACACAGAATGGCTTCCTTCTCACATGTTATAGCTAACAGAAGAAAGTCAAGCTGAGGCTTCCTCTTGCCTAAATTATCAGTTCCACTTTTGCATCTACATTCCATCTTCCAAAATGTATTATTATCTTTTCTTTCTTGATTACCCTATTTTTGTACATGTGGTTGGTTTAGATCTTCAGGACCATACATTTAACACAGTATCTTAAAAATGAAGGGTTAATATATGTGGTGAGGCAGCCAACAGAATTAGGAACCTTGCAAATGTGAATATATTTTCTATGTCAGCCTTCATTTCACATTTGAAAGGAAAATATAGAGCATTTTATTGGAAATCAACTTTGAGCAACAATTTCAAAATTTGATAAATGTGTTTCTCCTTTTCTTAACTTTTTCTGTTTTTAAGTAATTATATATTCAAAGGGCATTGTAAAAATAGTACACCAGGCACCATGTACCCTTCCTCAACTGAAGAGGGTAAAAGCCATGTCTTCCCAGGCAGCCTCTTAAAACACCATCTCAGAGGGAAGCAGAGGGGTGCTCATTAGTGCCAGGTGGTTGGGGTCCAGACACCTCTTGTGCCCCTGCTGGGAGGGGTGAGGGTGGAGCGATAGAGGGTAGGGTTGCACTTCTGAGTGTTGGTGAAAGCTCTGGCTTTCCCTCGGTGTACTCTCACACCACCCCTGTGGGGAGGGGAAGATGGAAGTCTCTGCTTCACAAACAGCCATTGTGAAGGTGTGTATAGGTCGACCACAGGTCTTTCCCAAGTTGTTTATTTGGAGTAGGGAAATCATATCCAACAGCTTTCTGTTCTTCCAGGCTTCCCCTATCCTGGTTGTCTGGCTGGAGAAAAAGGGTTTTTCTTGGGGCTTTTATTTTTTGGTCTGATCCTGATGTTTTTAGGCTGTGGGCTTCTTCAGGAGACAATCCAGGATAAAGAAGACAAAAAGAAAACGCTGTGAACTCACTGCCTTGTCATTCCTCAGTTACAAAGTCTCTAGCTGGTCTGCCTTCTTCTCTCCAGTACAGTCTCAAGTGTATTTTTTTTTCCTTCATAGTTTTAGCTGTACTCAGCAGAAAGAATGCTCAGGGGTTTGGCTATTCTGTCTTGTTGAGGACTTGAAGTAGTCTGTTCCTCTTTAAGTAGTTTTAGTGCATGAAAATTAACTTTCAAAAACCTGTGGCAGATTCATTTTGATATTTGGCAAAACTAATACAATTATGTAAAGTTTAAAAATAAAATAAAATTAAAAAAAAACTAAAAAAAAACACATTAGGTTATAAATATTTACTTAAAAATAAAATTGTTCACCTTGCAAAATACTTTGGAATTACAGTAACACCTCTCCTAAATAAATTTAATGTGCGATACAATTTCACTGAATGTAAAAATACACATGGCTTTTCAGAAATGCATCATTCTGTAAAATGATGCATATTTGTATTGAAAAGTCTAAGGATGGCACTAGGATGATGGTTTTAGACATTACTTTCTTAATTTTCTTAAAGAGAAAAACCATGGGTCTCAAATGGCTTCACTTGTGCTAAAGTTCATGATACTGTTAGTTAGGAAGTTAGGCAATAGCAAGGGGTGGCCTAGCAAAAAGGATGCAAACTGATTTCTAAATCCCACCCCAGACATCAGCCCAGGAGAGCTCACAAATATGCTACAAAACTAACCACAGGGGCTTCTCCAGTTTCTGCATGCAAGTCCTTAATGCACAGCAGTGTCCTCAAGTAACCTTAGGCTGCTAGGAGTCTATTAAGGGTTTGTAAATTCTCTATACATACACATATATGATTATAACAGACTGAATTATGGGAAAGACATGCACACTAGAATCTGTTGCTAGGTAACTTGTAATTGTCAATAGCCCTGAGTATATACCCATTTGAATTCTCTTTCCTTATTGATAGTGGGTACAAACCCTATTTTGCACAGGGCAGAACCACGAGGAGGAGACAGGAAGTATAAAATGGGAAGCCAAGAGGAATCATGGCCACTCTTCTGGGGTTGGCCTACTCCTATGTCTCAGGAGTGTACAATCCCCTGTCTGTTTAATAAAATATCTGTCTGAGCTGTTACTGTAAACAGTCCCTTGGTTTGAGTTATTGGTGTGATGAGACAGGAGCTGTGAAATCCTGCCTGCTTGAGCTGTAGTCAGTCCATCATTCCAAACCTTTATTATTGCGAGACAGGAACCGAGGGAGAGAACTAAACCACCAATACCAAACCTAGATATAATACCTAACCTAACTGTAATTCCAACCTTCACCAGAAATGCAGTTCTAGTCAATCAGTCCAAAATTTTCTAGTTAGCAGCAGTGAGGTAATCTGTCTCCATGCCTCAGAGGAAGAAAAGTAATTCCACATGGTAAAACCCTTGCTGTTCTCTCCCCATCATCAACCACAAGATGTCTTGTCCTAAAAATAATCTGTTTTTTTTTTGTTTTTTTTGTTTTTTTTTTTTTTGCTAATAGTTCCCATGCCTGTTTCCTTCTTCCTATTAAAATCTTTCATTCTGCCCAATCTCTCTGAGTGCCCTTCTGGTTACTATATGGGAGCCTGTCTAATTCATGAATTTCAGAATTAGAATAAATTCATGAATAAAGCAAATTAAATGTTCAAATTTGCTGAGTTGAATTCTGTTTTTTGACAAATTGGTGGCAACAGTAGGATCTGAAGTGAACTTTAAATGGCATCAGGAACAACAAGGAATACAGGTGTGGCACCCTGGGAACACTTTTGAGTTCACTATCTTTCTTACCATTTCCAAGGGTCAGTGTGAGTTCCTCTTGGTTAAGTTCCACTTTTTGTGTTAAAGTCCCTGATCTACTTGGCTTTCCTTTATGGCGGCAGATCAGGTTGAGCTGGCAGACAATTCTCCCCAGATTTCAGACAGCAACTCCACAGTGGAAAACCCCAGCCCTAAGCTCTGTCCCTGGATCGCCTGTTGGGACCTGCGGACAGGTCAGTCTGTGATTCCGCATTGGTCTGGAGTCTTCCTCTGTCTTCTATGGCGGGAACTGTCAGTGGCAACTGCAGCTCTGCATTTGTGTGGAATTGGTCCGCAGTCTCATTCTTTGAGGACTGTTGGTTCAATGGTTCAACTGTTTCTTCCAGTAAAATCTGGACTGGGTCTGATTTAAGAACTGGACTGGGTCCTGGATAAGACTGGGTTCAATTTGAGCTAGACAGGGCCCAGTGGGAAGCTTCCGACTGATATTAAATAAAGGCTAGTTGCTAATGAGAATTTCAGAAGTACCCAGATATTGCTAAGTGTGGCTCTGAGAAATCCAAAGTCCTAGCTAAAAGAAGAGAATCTTTATGTCTAAAGAGTTGAGTATGCCACCTTCTGGAGCACCTGCTTATATTATGTTTAAGAGCCTTGGTCCTGGAAGCTGCAGATATTGAGCAAAATGGCAAAGTTTTATCAACAGTCTTGAATTACAATGGCCATTATTGGGAACATTCCAAACAGATTTAAAAAGAAATAGAAAAAGCATATAAAAGGATTATGCAGAAACCTTCAAAGATTCTGAGATTTCAAAATAGCTTCATTGAAAAATTTATTACCAAAGAGTTATAAAAAATTAAAGAGATAAGATGTGCTTAAAACAGAAGACTATAAGACTGACCTATAAAACTGAGGTAACTTCTACTGCTCCTTTCTATCCTCCTTTATCTGGCTAAAATTCATTTTAATATTAGACCACCCAAGGCTACAGGCAACACTCTTCAGATATCTTTCACTCCTAAGTCAAACGCTAACCTATGGGTCATAGTTAAAGAATTTCTTAAACCCGAGGAGACTACTCAAGTTTTTGTAAATGAATTATCTCTTGAGATAAGTGGGTAAAAAAGGTGGAAAATAAAATAGAGGCCACCAGTCTGACTGAACTCCTATCCTAACTGATATCCAAAAGCCTGGCAGGAATTTTCTCAGGTCTTCTCTCCTAAAATAAATGTACCGAGAGGGAAAGAAACACTTAACAAATGGGTAGATGCGTGAGTTGGTCCTTTTTGCCAATCCAAAAACCTCTTCTATTTTCCCAAAATACCTGCAGATATTAAGACATTACAAACAGAACTGTCCTGAGAATATGTGCCATCCCTCAAAATTCCATCTTGGAGAAATCATGGATCCCTTCCTGAGGTAGGTGTTCCACCCCCATCTTTTCTAGAACTTAAAATCCATTGCTTGAAATGCAAATGCTTTTCATCAGAAGGAGAAAAGGGAGGGAGAGGCTATTTGGAAATCTGGCTAATTAAGAAATCTTACAAATCTTCTCCACGTATATTAGTAATTATAAGGTTTCTGTGTCTTGTCTGAACAACACACATATATGTTGAGGATGTGTTATATTTTTCTACCTTCAGATGGTATTATCTAAACTTAATCTGTAAATTGAGCTCTCTTAATTAAAGAGGGCTGAGGGTCAAGCACCTCTGAAGACTGGCTATTCTAAATCTCATCAGAAACAGAGAAGCTAATCAAATGATTCTTTCAAGTTCATGGGATATAAAATAATCTTTAATAAATAAAAGATAGTTTGCTTTTTGGTTTAATTAAAACAGACGTGTTTAGAGTGTGTGTGCTTAGTCGCTCAGTCATGTCCAACTCTTTGCAACACCATGGACTGTGGCCAGCCAGGCTCCACTGTTCATGGGGATTCTCCAGGCAAGAATACTGGAATGGGTTGTCATACCCTCCTCCAGAGGACCTTAGCAACCCAGAGATCAAACTGAGGTCTCCCCTGCATTGCAGGCGGACTCTTTATCAGCTGAGCTACCAGGGAAACCCCATTTTAGAGTTATCAGCATTAAGTGGAATACTTTTATTCTTCCTAGTTTCTTACAATTTATCAGCATAAAAAGTAACTGGATAGGAAGATGTTTTCTTAGGTAATCTAAACCACCTAATTGTTTAGGTAATCTGCTGCTGCTGCTGCGTCGTTTCAGTTGTGTCCGACTCTGTGCAACCCCATGGACTGCAGCCTACCAGGCTCCCCCGTCCCTGGGATTCTCCAGGCAAGAACACTGGAGTGGGTTGCCGTTTCCTTCTCCAATGCAGGAAAGTGGAAAGTGAAAGTGAAGTCGCTCAGTCGTTTCCGACTCTTAGCGACCCCATGGACTGCAGCCTACCAGGCTCCTCCATCCATGGGATTCTCCAGGCAACAGTACTGGAGCGGGGTGCCATTGCCTTCTCCCTTACGTAATCTAAACCACCTAATTGTTGGTTTAGATTACTTAAGAAAACGTCTTCATATCCAGTTACTTTTTATGCTGACAAATTGTAAGAAACTAGGCAGAATAACTTAAATAGATGCAGCTGTTTTAAGAATTTATAAACTTTTTTAGTAACAATTATATTTTATGGTTTACACACTTAAAAATATCTTTCCAATTATTTTTGGTACCTTGAAACCTTAGTGTTTTGCCCAGTCAAGTTAAATGATGGAAATTCACAGAATAGCTATAGTATTTCAAAATAAGAATAAAAGTACTGAGACATCAATGAATGTAGGTTTATCTACTTTTGGTTTCTTATTATATAGAAAGTAAGATGTTCAATGTCATGCTGAGAAATTTTCCATGGATTATAAACTTGTCAACCTAAAGAACATTAATGTAAGAGACAGTTTATGATTGTTTAGCTTCTAAATGGAAATTACAGTTTCTAAGGGTTAAGGATTTTAATGTAACTAAAGCTACTAAAATCATGAAAGGAAACATTTTTGTATGCAAGAAAAGCAGAATGTGTTTTTGTCTAAGAAAAAGTATGAGGAGTGAAGATGCATTTTGGTTAAGGAAAATTAGAGTAATTTTATCTAAATTAGAACTTCAGGTGCTAAAGGACAAACTCAAAGTATACAAAAGGTTAAAAAGAAAAACAATTTTACTTTGTGCAATCAAGCTGGCTAAAACTGAATTGTTATTATAAAGATTATTAAAATTAAGCTTTACTATCAAAAGTGTAGTATGTAAAACAGGAACTTAATTTTCTTTCATATGCTAAATAGATAAATATCATTTCACATGGAGTTGTGATCCCATTTAGTCATGACCAAACCTGTTCATATCTTTGATAATTTTCCCAAAATAAAATTCTAAATATAAAGTGTTTTATGTTTATTTTTTTTTTAACTTGGAAGAAACTTTAGGATTTTTCCAGAGGGCCCCTGAAACATTCTAAAAGATTTGTTAAACTAATTAGACTTACTTGATACATTAACCTACATGGGAAGCATTGTCGAGTAAGAAGTAACATTAAGCGTTGTTTGGAGAAGACTCTTGAGAGTCCCTTGGATTGCAAGGAGATCCAACCAGTCCATCCTAAAGGAGATCAATCCTGGGTGTTCATTGGAAGGACTGATGTTGAAGCTGAAACTCCAGTACTTTGGCCATCTCATGTGAAGAGTTGACTCATTTGAAAAGAACTTGATGATGGGAAAGATTGAGGGCAGGAGGAGAAGGGGATGACAGAGGATGAGATGGTTGGATGGCATCACCGACTCAATGGACATGTGTTTGGGTAGGCTCTGGGAGTTGGTGATGGACAGGGAGGCCTAGCGTGCTGCAGTTCATGGGGTCACAAAAGAGTCGGACACGAGCAGCTGAACTGAACTGAACCGAACCTTACATCTCTATAGGCATGTGTCATAGTGTTCCAGAAACTGTGTAAAATTCTTTGACTTCTGATGTGTCCTGGCATAAAATTTTGTCTGTCATCATAACTGAAGCTGAAGAACTGATGCTTTCAAACTGTGATGTTGGCAAAGACTCTTGAGCGTCCCTTGGACTGCAAGGAGATCAAACCAGTCAATCCTAAAGGAAATCAATCCTAAATATTCATTGGAAGGACTGTTGCTGAAGCTGAAGCTTCAATAATTTGGCCACCTGATATGAAGAGCTGACTCACTGGAAAAGACCCTGCTGCTGGGAAAGATAGAATGCAGGAAGAGAAGGGGATGACAGAGGATGAGATGGTTGGATGGCATCACTGACTCAATGCACATGAGTTTGAACAAGCTCTGGGAGACTGTGAAGGATGGGGAAGCCTGGCATGCTGCAGTCCATTGGGGTTGCAAAGAGTCGGACATGACTGAACAACTGAAGAACAGCAATAACTGAAGCTCACATTAAAAGGACTGAGCCTGAGCATCAAGGAAGTGTCCTAGCTGACTTTCATACAAAGGCAGTGATGACAGAATCTATAAAGATTGTGGCACATGTGGTGTGAAGTCCAATGAATGAAGTCCATTCTGCTTCTGCAAAAATGACTCCCTTACTGCCAGACTTTCACCATTCTGATAACCCATATGGCCTCTTGGTTCTTCTAAGCTACCTGTCAAATCCTGCTTATCTCTTTTTACATTCTTTCAGCCCCTACAGTGCAAATTTTATTTTTGTTCTTTAGGGCCTAGACCTCCTTCCTCTGGACTCCTGACATCTGCAACTGGACTTCCTTCAACTGCCACTTAGTATGGTGGTGGTTTAGTTGCTAAGTCATGTCTGACTCTTTTAACCACATGGACTGCAGCCCACCAGGCTCCTGTGTCCAGGGGATTTCCCAGGCAAGAAGACTGGAGTGGGTAGCCATTTCCTTTTCCCAAGGCTCTTCTGATCCAGGGATCGAACCCACGTTTCACGCATTCCAGGAACATTCTTTACTGATGAGCAGCCGGGAAGCAACAAATCCGAATTAATTTTTTGGCCAACCCAATTTAGTCTTGCTGCTGTTTGTTTCCCATAGGGATTGAAACCTTCCTCTGTTCCCTGAGGCATTCTCCTTACTTCTTTTCTAATGTTCCAGCCTTAGGGTGCCTGTAGTAGCTTTCCCTGCTTGTCAGCAGTTGTGAACATGCATTTAAACCTTTTGAGAGAACACAGTGCACCAGGGAATTATTGCTGTTAACTATAAGCAGGATATTTCCTAATATTTGGAGTGCATTTCATTGCCATATTCTCCAAGACCCAAACCAAAGAAAAACCCCACTGAAGAAGTCACTTGGTTAATCCAAGTGACTTACTAGGTGACCACATATAACTGAGTTTCAACTTCCCCAGAAGTGCCAATCCTTGCAGACCCAAGGAGAATAACTACCACAGACAAAGACAAGTCCTGTAAGAGCACAGGCCACTTCTGTTAATCATTTATGGATTTATTCACCAGGACCGACATGTTTACCCATTCAAGCCAGGGGTCAGTCAGCAAGTTGACTTGTAGGAGGTAATCCTAAATTTCAGAACTTAGCTTCCCATCTTCCCTGCACCCCTCTTAGCAATGGTCTGGGAGATACAGAAGTGGTGTGCTCGCTTTCCAGGCTCATACCAGACTGAAAGAAAGACAAGGAACAAAGGGTTTCATGTTTAGATACAGTAGGAAATCCACTCAGTGCCATCTGCCTGACTTTGCAGGCTATATTAGAATCTGTTTTTCCATCACCTCCCTCTATCTTCTCTACTTTAGTCTTTATCTCCCAGAGTCCTAAACCCTATACCCTTGAGATCTTGGTCACTTTTCAGGCACATGCACAGTTATTAGTCTGCTTTATTTTGGAGAGCATCGTCATTTTGGCTTTGCCTCAGAAGACTGGCAGTAGTTTTTTTTTTACTAGTCCCACTGTGTTACTGCAACTTCCAGATTTTTTAAAACACACACACACACACAAACCATCCTCTTTATAATGTTGAGCACATTGACAACAGAACTTGAATGAACCATGCTCACAGAGTCTCTTCTTTACTCCTGCCCAGATCAAACAGAAACAAGGAAAGATGTTGAGGTATAATGAAAATCTTGTTTTGCCCTATGTAGTTTAAAATTTTTAACTTAGTCTTAAATTTACTTCTATAAAAAATGGCCAAGAAGATTAGAAACAGGATTTGTAAAGTCAGCAGGAATTAAACATGTGTACAGTATATCTACTAATTACTTTTGTATATGAAAACACATAAATACAAATATTTGACATATATACATATTTATATCATATATAATTCAGTCAAATAAAAATTGAGCAAATGGGCTTCTCCTGAGAAATCAATGTCTTAAATAGAAAATATCCTTTATTAGTGACTTCTTTTATCAGGATCATAATGAAGTTGTGAAGGAGCCGAGCATAATTTGCTACCCTAAAATGTCTTCTTTGGTGGGAGGATTAATTTAGGCTGGTTATTTTTAAGAAATACAAGACTTATGGAGGTCTTTCTTTTGTTTGTTGTTGTTCAGTCACTAAGTCATTTCCAACTCTTTGTATGGATTGCAGCATGCCAGGCTTCTCTGTCCTTCACTATCTCTTGGAGTTTGCTCAAATTTATGTCCATTGAGTTGGTGATGCCATCCAACCATCCTCTGTTGTCCCCTTTTCCTCCTTCCTTCAATCTTTCCCAGTGTCAGTGTCTTTTCCAATGAGTTGGCTCTTAGTATCAGGTGGCCAAAATATTGGCACTTTAGCTTCAACATCAGTCCTTCCAAAGAATATTCAGGGTTGATTTCATTTAGGATTAACTGCTTTGATTTCCTGGT
Source organism: Bubalus kerabau (assembly GCF_029407905.1). Lineage (NCBI taxonomy): Eukaryota > Metazoa > Chordata > Mammalia > Artiodactyla > Bovidae > Bubalus > Bubalus kerabau. Next base: position 63,125,533 of record NC_073635.1, read on the forward strand.
CTTTCTTTTTAACTTCCCCTTAGTTACCTAAGAATTTAGATAAAGGGCCTGTCCTTGAAAAGAGCTATTATTTATTTATTTATTTTTTTTGTCTGCCTGTGGTGCGGGAGACCTGGGTTCGATCCCTGGGTTGGGAGGATCCCCTGGAGAGGGAGGTGGCAGCCCACTCCAGTATTCTTGCCTGGAGAATCCCATGGACAGATGACCCTCATAGGCTACAGTCCATGGGGTCGCAGAGAGTCAGACACGACTGAGCGACTTCACTTTCACTTCACTTTCTCTTGTACTACACCTTATATGTCCTTTCAATACATACATCTATATAGCTAGATAGCTAGATAGATATACACATGAAATGTTTAATTCATCTCTTGTACTATATCATAAAAGCATCTTATTCCCATTTGTATTCTCAACTCCTGCAAACCGTCACAGGTATAGTTGAAGTTGAAGCTCTCTTGAGTGGCTCATACCAGGGCATACTGCATGCAGCAGGCAGGTGGTAAACCTCCTGGACTTTATCCACTTTTCCCCTCTATATTTGTTTATGCACACTGAATATTTTATTATAATTAACAAATAAATAAAAGTGTGACAGCAAAAGTCATTGTAGTCATGCTTTGGAGAAACATGATAAACGTGAATCACTTAGAAAAAAATTGTTGTGTAGCTCATTGTAAGCCAGACAAATATAAATGTCAGGGGAATAATAAAGATTTCTGCACTCAAAAAAGAAAAAAGAAAAGAGCTATTAACAGAGATATCTGCAAGTTATAGGAGTTGTATTTGTTGCAGGGGGTTGGGGGAAACCTCTGCAAAGCCTAAACAGCAGAGTCTACTCTGTGTCCTGCTGTCTCTGTATGGCCCAGTAAATGTTTGTTTGCCAAACAATTGCTTCTGCAGCTCCCTGTGAATTTCCTTCTTCCCCTCTGAAGTCCTAAACCACTACCCCAACATTCTCTTCTGTCTTTATCAAGCATTATTTAACACAAGGGTATCAATTATTTTCGTGAGTTACTCAGTTTTCCTGGGTCTCTCCCACATATAAATGTTGCTAAATTTTTAGTTTAATTTTCTCTGGTTAATCTGTCATTATGTCAATTTAACTCTTAAGCCAGAAGAACCTAGAAATGTAGAGGAAGATTTCTTTCCCTCTGACAAAGTCCATAATGAGGCCTACTGTTCTACTTTATACTGCACATTAAGGAAGATGTGGGGAGGGGATCTGATAGGGAGAAGACACCTAGAGATGGGAAAAGTATAGTTTTGTCACCCAGAGGAAGTGTAGCCATTTGCCTACTCATATCCCTATTTCCTTGTTTTATGTGTTATTTTTTAATTGACTAAGTGGACAAGGGTTGAAGACAGTTATGTAGATCCAGCAATCCATTATCTACTTCTTTCAGGAAAACTGAATATATGAGTTCAAAGGTCTGTATTTTACAACAGGAGATAGGTCAGTATTTTGGACTATGAGGCTAAGAAACACATTTTCTAAGCTAGCTTTACCTTTGGCCTAAAAATTTGCTCTTTCTTTCTGTATACTTTTCTTTGGGAGACATCCTATTTGGCACATAAATCCCAAACTGTAGTAATCTTTAGTAATCTGTATAAAATACAGAGCAAAACTCCAGGACTGATGGTAATAGTATTCAGCAGGAACAAATTCACAGTGTGTATACATTTTCATTAAAGGGCATTCCAGGTGACAGAAAAGTGAAAGTCTTGGTCACTCAGTGGTATCTGACTCTTTTGCCAGGCTCCTCTTTCCATGGAATTTTCCAGGCAAGAATACTGGAGAGGGTTTCAATTCTCTTTTCTAGGAGATCTTCCCAATCCAGGGATCAAACCCAGTCTCCTGCAAATGCAGAAGACCCAGGAGATGCTAGTTTGATCCCTGCCTTGGGAAGATTGCCTGGAGTGGGAAAATGGCAACCCACTCCAGTATTCTTGCCTGGAGAATCCCATGGATAATAGTACTTAGCAAGTACAAATTAAGAATGTGTATATTTAGTATCAGAAATGCTAGTATTGAGGCTGATGTTCTAGATAGAAAAACTGATTGAAATCCAAGTTTCTCACTTGTTTCAGTGATTTAAATTTCTGAGAAAAGCTGGACACTTGAACTGGGGAGACACAAAATACTCATGACTAAACTTTGCAGCTTAAACATAATCAAGCTATAAGGATAAGATATAGAGTGGATTAGAAACATACATTTTACAATTTTATAAAATTACAAAAAATTATAAAATTTCAGGAAAGGAAGAGGTATAATTGTTTGTATTATTTTTCATACCTTTCATAAGTGCTGACTTGAGATAAATTTTAAATAATCCTACTCCAAATTAGGGAAAAAGCACTGTCACAAGAAAAAACAAATGTTACTCAATATTTATCAGTATGTATGTGTAAGTGCAGGAAGTGAAAATTCTAAAAATCATTGCTCTTGACCTATGGTCTTCCAAATTTACTAGAGAAAAGAAAGAAGACAGGAGGCAGAAGAGAGGAGAGCGTTCAATGAAAATGATGTAGAAGTGGAAGAAAACACAAGACAAAAATGCATAATAAGGAAAACATAGCATAGTGATGAGAAAGAAAAGCAAAGCAGCCAACTGGTAGACACTGACAAGACGATACTACAAAGAAGGATAAATAAAGGCAACAGGAAGGCAGACAAGAATAACACAGAAAGCATCAGAGGCAAATGAGACTGAAGAGTAGGACCAAGGGGAACAAGAATACAACTAAATGTTCTTATATCTGCTGTAATTAATTCAGTGAAGTAGATGATATGTGCTTTTACTCTGATAAAACTCTTCAAGTCAGTAGTAACTAACTTGAAATTAAGATATGTAATTATGAGATTTATTTTCAAAATGTTAAATTGGTGGCACTGATGCTTTTGTACTGTGGTGTTGGAGAAGACTCCTGAGAGCCCCTTGGACTGCAAGGAGATCCAGTCCATTCTGAAGGAGATCAGTCCTGGGTGTTCACTGGAAGGACTGATGCTAAAGCTGAAACTCCAGTACTTTGGCCACCTCATGTGAAGAGTTGACTCATTGGAAGAGACTCTGATGCTGGGAGGGATTGGGGGCAGGAGGAGAAGGGGACAACAGAGGATGAGATGGCTGGATGGCATCACTGACTCGATGGATGTGAGTCTGAGTGAACTTGGAGTTGCTGATGGACAGGGAGGCCTGGCGTGCTGCGATTCATGGGGTCGCAAAGAGTCGGACACAAATGAGCGACTGAACTGAACTGAGGTAAAACAGTAATGACCAGAATTTAGAAAATAAATACTTGACAGAAACCTGCTGTAATAACGATTGCTATCTTATGTAACAAATACAAAATTACTATTAGTTCCAATTTAAATCAAACTGACAGTTCTCACTAGGAATTTGCTATCAACACTAAGTATTTTTATAAAATTATGTAAGAAATAAAGCTTCCATTACAAAATAGGAAACATACAAATTAAATAAAACATAGATGCTAGTTACCTTTGGCATTAGGGGTTTATAATCAGCCATAATGTATGTATATATATATACATATATGTAATAATGCAATTTGTTCCAAAAGGCATTCTCTCTCTCTCTCACACACACACACACACGCACACAAGTCTTCTATCTGGATGATTTTCATCGCTGTTGACGCTCTTTTTAAGTGTCATTATGATCCTCATTTACTTTTCTCTGTGACTAATTGCTCCCCACTATTGGAATGTAATGAGATCTGATAATAAAGACAAAAGACATCCACTGGTTTCTCTCCGCTGGTCTCTACATCCCTTACCAAAATTCATCCGCAGCTTTTTTATGCTAATGAAAAAAAAAACCTGATTAGAGACAGCCTCTGTCTCCTGACTGCAACAATATATACTCACCATCATTGCACCATAAACAATATGAGATTGGACAAGCCACCGGTATTGCTTATTTGTACAGCCCACGCCTCCAGCACTGGGTATGAACTAGCTCCAGGTATGATCTTGCCCTGGGTGGATCTAAGTACATCTACTATACTTTCAGAAATTCTAAAATCTAAAACTGACTAGTGAAAATAAAACACATGCAATCTGGTTATTACCTTTAGCAGATTGTTATTTCAGAATATGCTAAAGAGTTGTGGAATGAGTTGCTTGTTAATATGTGGGATTGACAATGTCTGGAAATGTGCCTAGAAATCAAAATCTAACCTAATGCCATTATAAAAATGAGAATGAGGAAATAATTGCTACTGTGTTGATAAAAAATAAATGTTTATTATCATTTGCTAAATCTTCATCTGAAATACTTTATTACTGTACAATGACTGACATGCAAATAATTCTCATCATTGTGGGGTAAAAAGACAATTAATATATATGATTACGATCTGAATAAAGACAATGAACTAAGCCAGAAAGTATTCATAAAAAAATAGTTTGAGAAAAGTGTAATTTTTTGTTTCTGAAGATTTAACTGAGTTTCCTAAACAGTCAGTGTATTATTTTAGATTGGGAAGGAGAAAGAATCCGGGAGGGTTTCACCAAGTGGCAACCCATATCAGTATCCTATTTCACATAAATATGTACAGCCTATGTGGGTTAACCATTGCCATAGATTTAGAATTTAATGTTAAGAAGAATCATTCTAAAGCATGCTTCTATGTTTAAAAATTAACTTAGCCCTTCTCTGATATTTCGGCTCTACTACAATATGATAAAAATACTTCTCCGCATTTTCTCCCTGTTGTGCTCCTCTGTTACCTGGGTTGTGTTAAATCGCTGTTGTATCTGACTCTTTGCGACCCCATGGACTGTAGCCCGCCAGGCTCTTCTGTCCATGGGATTCTCCAGGCAAGAATATTGGAGTGGGTTGCCATTTCCTTCTCACTGCATCTTCCCAACCCAGGGATGGGGTCTGCATCTGACTGGCAGTTTCCTTTCCACTAGCGCCACCTGGGAAGTCCTTCTGTTACCTACTGTTTTCAAATAAATTACTTTGTCTTCTGAGTATGCCACAACTTTCTACCACTTTTACCCTGGAGTTTCAGAACCCTTAGAATCACTCATCAGTTTCCATGATATCTGGGCATTTCTTACTTCTCCAATCTCCTCAGCATCGCTTGAGTCATTTTCAAAAACTCCATTTGCTTAAAATCTTTTTTTTTTTTTTTTAAAGGATTTTTGTACTTTCATTTTTATTTTTTTTTTATTTTATTTTATTTTTAAACTTTACATAACTGGTGCATTTGCTTAAAATCTTAATAGATTCAGTTCAGTTCAGTTCAGTTCAGTCACTCAGTCGTGTCCTACTCTTTGCGACCATTAGATCATGCATTCCCAAAGGGGTGATATTTCCCGCTAAGGGTTTAAAATCGCTGAGTAGGCAAACCATTCTTAGCTATCACATTTGTTGTGAGTTGCTGAAGCTTAAATGTATGTATACAAATCTTCACTCTTACTGTTTAATTTCATGGGGTGGGGAGGTTATTAAGAAAAAAATTCTTAAAAATCTCCTTCTGGGGAGAGGAGTGTTAATAAAAACAAGACTGAGGAAACCCTGGACTAGACTATCTTTCCCAAAATCCCCATGTGTTTGTAAAGCTCTACATCAATATTCACATTGATTTCTCTGTCTGAAACAACTTGAATTACCACTTGGTTAGCTCTCCTTAGGAAATCATTCCATTTTTCTAGATACAGCTCAAATGATAACAGCTTTTATGTGTACACTCATTCAGTTCACCTTTTCTAGGAAGAATTTTTTTTTCACTTATGTTCTTATATTTTACAGGTATCTTTGCATCACTATATATATAAATATTTATTTATATATTGCTTTTCTCTCATGGGAATATAAGTTCATTAATCTTAGGGGTTGTATGTTTTCATCTTTGGAAATTCTAGCTCTAAAGATCACATCTGATACTTGGCATGAATTTAACAACTGATAATTGTATTGTTTTCCTACATCCAAATAGGACATTTAGCTTAGTGTTTATACATATAAGTGATGAGCAAACACATATATATTTAGTTTTAAAATGCATGATAATTGGATAAAATACCTCTTTCTTCCATAATTTCTCCTTGTCAATCTGTAATTCATCTTTCAGCTCTTTCCAAAGTGAAGTTCTCAATTCAGTGTTTTTTCACACTTTCTTTTATTGCATTTAGATCTTATACATACATCAATTATATATGTAACTATTTTATCATGTTTAATACAGCTTTGCATATCTTTCTCATGATTTTTGATTCACAGAATTTTTAAGCATTGTATCATACCCACATCATTTACTCTTCCTCAACACAAAATGCTCTGGAGGTTCATTATTCATGATATCACATTTAATATGTTATATTACATAATGACTAAAACAGCCAGCTTATAAATGAATAAAAGTATGTAGAAACACCTACCTTTTGAAAATGGAATGATAGCTCTTTAAACAAGCATGTAGATACCATGTTCGTGGAAAGGAGTTTTGCTTTTATAGAGAAGAGCTTATGAGAAGGCATGTATGTGAGTAAGAAAGAAGTAAACAGGTATACTAAGGATATTTTTAGCACAGTAGACAAGATGGGAGAAAAAATTATGAAAAGAGGGTACTTTTAATAGAAAAATACAAACTGAAATATGATGATTTTGATATGAGAAACAGGTAAATATATAGGTTTGCTTAATTCTAGATAAATTACAGCCCATTCTGCTCACCAAGTATGACAAAGAGTATCAAAGTCAAATGTACATTTCCAGAACAGAGAGGTAAACTGATCATGTGCTTTACAAACCATACTGGCATCCTAGTGCTCTGTATAATGAGCGTAACTATGAGACTGTAGATGACAATACAAAGTCTTACAGCAAAGAAAAACGTGTAACTTATATGTATATACATCTGTATCTGTCTATGTATATCTCTATCAGTTGATCAATAAATATAAATTAACTGTCCAACCAGTCTATTCTGAAGGAGATCAGCCCTGGGATTTCTTTGGAAGGAATGATACTAAAGCTGAAACTCCAGTACTTTGGCCACCTCATGCGAAGAGTTGACTCATTGGAAAAGACTCGGATGCTGGGAGGGATTGGGGGCAGGAGGAGAAGGGGACGACAGAGGATGAGATGGCTGGATGGCATCACTGACTCAATGGACGTGAGTCTGAGTGAACTCTGGGAGTTGGTGATGGACAGGGAGGCCTGGCGTGCTGCGATTCATGGGGTCACAAAGAGTCAGACACGACTGAGCAACTGAACTGAACTAATAGTGTATATATTATACTTATTATATATTTACACAGTATATATTTATATGTATATCTTTAATAATGAATATAAAGCATTATGATAGCTTTATAATTATTAAAATATGTCTTCTAAGTATAAAATAAATTTGACTTAAGGTAAATATTTCTTTATTTTCAAGGGTTAATGAAAACATGAAGTGAACATATTAATAATGAAAGTCAGATTATAAATATAGTCTTTCTTTCAGCTAACTTATAAATGGCATTTTAAAGAAAAATCAAATATATTAACTAGATTATTGAGGGTAGTCAAAGGGAAAGTTTAAGATACCAACAAAAAAGAAAAACTTTGCAAGGTTTTCTTTGTCTATCACAAAGATAGACAAATGTAGTTATAAAAGCCAATGGAGAAATTTAGTAACAGAACAAAATAATGCAAAAGATTAAAAGTAATTAAAATCCAAACTGAATGTTAGAGAAATCTAGGAACTTTATAAACACCTTCATATTGGCTTATTTTTCAGACTGGAAGAGATTATAAAACTACAAGGAACCAATGTGTCTGAAGAAAACAGGAAATAATGAAAAGAAAAGATTGCAATTAAGATTTGTATCTGATCCCATGGTATTGAACATTTCTAGAGATGGTAATGTAAATCCTCCTATATTTCAAAATGTTCTTCAATGTATGTGCTGTGCTATATAGCATAAGCATAAATTAACATTCACACTTCTTAAATAACAAACTTCTAAAACATTTATTTAGTTGAAAGTAATGTAAATGCCCCTTCTAGGCTGAAATAAAAAAAGTCCATTGCACACATTAGCAGAGTGGAATTCTAAGTAAACTGGGGTTAGAGATCAAATAAATATACTTAGAACAGTTAGTTCAATCAGCATTCTCAGTAGGTTGCAAACTTCCTTGTTGAATAAAAATTGGAAAGATCACCTCCAATCTTTTCATTTGTTAAGAACTTCACTTATCACATACACAAAATGTTCTCCTATCTTGGTAATTAACACATTTCTTGGTAGAAGCCCAGTAAGTAGAAACAGTTTCCTTCTTTACTGTGCAGTGGTCTTAATCTCAACAGGACGCCCCTCTCTGCCCACCCTAATTAAGAAAACTGGCATATGAAACTTTCTGCAGATGGATTAACAGCAGGGGCTGCATAGATTTCCTTCATAGGCTTAATAGTTCTATCAGCAGCCCACATCAAGTTAAAACTCAGAGTTCTATCTACAGTTCAGAGGCTTTCTTGAACCCCATAGCTTCCTGCCAATGCTTCCTCTACAATGACTATTCAAATTCCTCTCAGGGTTCTCCAGAATACTCTTCTATGTGTCACTTTTTTTCTGGCACCATTCTATCTTTATTTTCTTTTCCCTTGGCTCCCACACACTGGTGTTGATCTGGCCAAGAGATGCTTTATGCCGTCTTAACAGTCATACTTCAGAAGTACAAGCCACTGGTTTGAAGAAGATAATGAGCAAAACGGAGTAACTTTTAGCTAAAAGAGTTCACTTGGTTCATTTTATTTTTTTAATCTTGGAGAGCAACTAGAATGTGTCTCTCTCTTTCTGTGTTATATATATATATTTTATTTTGCAAGTTTCATCTATAGAAGCAGATATCCTGGCTTAGTTCTACCCAATTTATATTTGTATCCTATGGACAAACTGCAAAACAAAAAACAAGTATCATAATTTCATCCCAGCTTCTCCCATAGGATAGCTCATCCACTTTCCTTTTTGTGAAACATGATTAGCGCAGACCCACTCTAGTTTTCTTACCTCCTCTTAGTGCTGGCCAAAGATGGAGCCTGTTGTAGAATGAGTAGAGCTTCCAGGGGTTCTATGCTTTGACCAAGCTCGCATCATCTCCGTGGCACCTAGTCTTCACTTATAAACTCTAATATAAAGAGAGACAGAGAGAAACTTACATGTACAGGCTGATTTTTGTTATTCTTATCAGCAACATTTGGAAAATCTTGATAAGACTTCTGCATGTATGATGAGGTATTTTAATTTTCAATCAAGTCAACACTGGGGAAATGTCTCACGTAAGAGTTTAGAATAATTAAAGAAATAAATGTTTTATCAGTCAGAATTATTACTTGCATAAAGCATACCTATTTTATTTACTAAAGTAAAAGGCATGTAATTAGGCCTCTTAATGTGCACAATCTCCAGGAGGACCAGAAAGCTGGGTTTGGAGTTTACACAACCAGGAAGGACATCCAAATCATACAAGTAAAGATGGTACCATGGTGCATCACTTACATAACCCCTCCTCTGGCCAAGAGGCCAGCACTGTTGAATGCTGAAGGCTCAAAGATGAGTCTGTCTCAAGGCATCACCCTACACCAAGGGTAGCCTCACCTAAGATTGTACCCCACCTTAAGACTAACCTAACTCCAATGACTGATTTTGAAGGATACAAAACCTTCCCCATCCATTCATTATCCTCATTTAGAAAAACTCCAAATTGCTATTTCAGCTGTGGAGTGTCCTGTGGAATAGGCTGAGCACTCTAATTCACCTTCATGGCAGTTCTCTTTCTCTCCACTTTCCTGTAGCCTTCACTCTTTTAAAACTATGGTACTTGAAAGCACTCAGTAGTAATCTTTGGCTGGATTATCTTGTATCATAATTTGTTTCCCAGGGAATTCTATCTAAGACATGGAAAGATTTTATACCAATCTGACCTCACAGATGTTGCCCAGGTCACAGACTGGAACCACTTCAGTGAGCAATGCATTCCAGAAATTGCCACTGGCATACAAGAAAGCCACAATCCTGAATACCAAATGTACCTGCATGTCATCTGCATCCTCAGATTGCTAACTTCCAAGTGAAAGTATTAATATTTTCGAGATTGCTCAGTCAATTTCCTTGGGTAGGCTTTATTAGCTGCCATGCCTCGTGACGGGTCAGCATTTTTAATTACACTTCCTTTATGAAGAAACCGACTACAGTACAAGTTCTTCTTCTTCAAAGTGTAGGCAAAGAACTTCATATCCCAACCTCCTTTGCTGCAAAACGCACAGAATTACAATCTCCGCAATGCTGGTTACCTATGTTCAAAGAGACCTTTCTTCTAACGGGAAAAACAGTGAAAGTTCTAAACTCCTAACAATTTTTTTTCTATCTCATTCATAAGTTTAAGTTTCCACATTTTCTATCTTGCATTATATTACTAATAATTTTGATAAAATAATATCTAATCATTATGTGGAATTCTATATTCAGTGAATCCTAAATAAGGAAATATCTACCAGTGTTTTATTCTTTAATGAAATTATTATAGAAGTGAAAGTCATATAGAAGCAGGGAAGGGAAAATGGAGTTGCTGGGGGCTCTGATTCAATTTATTTTTTGAAATTCATCTCCCTTGTTAAGGCAATGTAGATGTCAAATTCCTGCTAGTTAATTTTAGAGATGAACAGATAATATTAATTTAGCCAATTTTACCAGTACTTTAGCTTTTGTTTAATTTTTATTGTGGTTGAGTAACAATATCATATTTGTTTCAGGTGTACAACACAGTAATTTGGAATTTTTATAGATTAGACTCCATATAAAGTTATCATAAATATTGGCTATATTCGGTTTTGTACATTATATCCTCGTAGCTTCTTTATTTAACACCTAGTAGTTTGTGCCTCTTAATTCCCTTCACCTATCTTGTCCCTTTCCTTCCCACTTTCCCCAATGGTTATCACTTGTTTGTTCTGTGAGTGTCCTTCCATTTTTTGTTATGGTTGTTCATTTATTTTTTAGATTCCACATGTAAGTAAAACATACAGAATTTGTCTTTCTCTGTCTGATAGTACCTTCCAGGTTCAACCATTATTTGCAATTGTTTGCCATTATTGCAAATGGCAAAATTTCATTCTTTTTAATGACTGAGTAATAGCCATTGTATACATATCACATCTTCTTTACCCATCCATCTGTTGTTGGGCCTGGAGGTTGTTTCCATATATTTGCTATTTTAAATAATACTGCTATCAATACTGGGGTGTTTTCATCTTTTCAAATTCATACTTTTGTTTTCTTTGAATATGTACCTAGAAGTATGACTGCTGAATGATATGGTAGCTCTAAGTTTAGGTTTTCTGAGGGACCTCCATACTATTTTTCATAGTGGCTACACCAACGTACATTCCTACTAAGAGTGTACTAGGTTCTGTCTTCTCCACATAGCTACCAACCTTGTTATTTCTTGTCTTTTTGAGGAGCTATTCTGACAGGTATGAGGTGATATCTCATCGTGGTTGCAATCTGCATTTCCTTGATGATTAGTGATGAAAAGCATATTTCCATGTGCCTCTTGGCCATCACTGTGTCTTATACGGAAAACCTTTTATTTTCTGAATAAAAAGTATTGTCAAAACCACACATATTTCTCACAGGCACTCCTCGCATGTATTACTTATTTTATGATTTAATATAAGATACACATTAAGACATTAGATTTGAGTGAAAGATTCTACGTAAGCTGTTAACCAACTACAAGTAAAATAAAGATCCTTTATTTTTTCATATAATGCAAATATTTTATTGCATAATGTCTGTGGATATTTCTGTTTCTAATATGCTACCATTCTGTGATTTCAGATAATGCTGTTGAAATTAATTATGATAAAGTTCAGTTGGAGTACTGATATAAGTAAGTCTTCAGTTTGGCAGCCAACATTAAATATGGTTCTTTTAAGACAGTAGGAGAAACCAGCACTCTTTACAGGATAAATGTTGATGAATTTAGTAAGCAACAAGACTGGCTGGAGGCAATGTTAGAAGACTCCAACATCTGTGTGTGGCTTGTCTCCAATTCTTCAGTTTTCTCTCATCGGCACCAGCCATCTTGGTCAAAAGAATCTTTCTAGCTTCAGGCTTAATTGTGTTCATGTTTCTGAGTACATTCTGACTGCAGGGAACCATAATTTTATCCAAGAAACTCTTATGACTTTGCATCTTGTCCAAATGCCCAGACCCAAGATTTGTTATCCACTATGGGTTCCTGGATTCCAACATTGTTTCTTTATTGCCATAAACCAAAATTGATAGCTGTGCCCCAATTTTATCCTATAACTCAGTACCCCTTCTCATCAAGTTATCTCATTTCTCAAAAATGGGCTTCTGTGTATATTCCCTTATTTCCCTTGCTCTTGCTTTCCCCATCACAAACAGATAATTAATTCTCTATTATTTTGTTCCCAAGTAATTCTTCTCTATTGAGAAAAATTAGTGAGTACCTAAAATACAGTATACATAAAATCATCACTTTGGTAGTTCAAACGGTAAAGCATTTGCCTGCAATGCGGGAGAACTAGGTTCGATCCCTGGGTTGAGAACAGCCCCTGGAGAAGGGCATGGAAACCCACTCCAGTATTCTTGCCTAGAGAATTTCATGGACAGAGGAACCTCGTGGGCTACAGTCCATGGGGTTGGAAAGAGTCGTACATGACTAGCACACACACAACTCTACTATGATGTATGAATTTTGTTCTCATAGACAGAGGAAAAAAGTATCTTCAGAGAAGCCAAATAAGGCTATACTTCTTAATAATGTTGGGAATTTAAATGTATATTTTATTCTGGAATTCACTCTTGAAACATCCAGCTGTGGGACAATTACCTAATCTTATCTTTCTCTTCCACTGAGATAAAATGCTTTAATTTTGACTGAGGTTACTAAGTGACTCTGATGGGTAACTACCATATTTCTAGCTATTCAGTCTGCTCCCTCATTAATTCTGCCACCTAAATTTTGGTGGGCTTCAGCATTCCTCCATCATAACCCAGAACAAAGTTCCTATTAATCAGTGTTAAAAATAAGCTATCATTTAATCCCAATCTATTTCATTTCATTCATTAGCCTCTACACCAGTGTTGTTAGCCTTCAGACAACATTAGAGACACATGTTTTTGTCAGCTACTCCAAACCCATGTTATTTAACATTCCTTTCTGCAAGATGAGGGCCTTCCCTGGTGGCTCAGCTGGTAAAGAATCCACCTACAAAGCGAGAGACCTGGGTTTGATCCCTGGGTTGGGAAGATACCCTGGAGAAGGGAAAGGCTACCCACTCCAGTATTTTGGCATGGAGAATTCCATTAACTGTTTAGTCTATGGGGCCGCAAAGAGTCGGACACGACTGAGCAACCTTCATTTCACTTCACTTAACTTCACTTCTGCAAGACAATATACTTTCTCTTGGTATTTCTCGTCTCTCTTATCAGTGAAGAAAGAAACAATTGCTTTATGCTAACTTTTAATGAGGGCTTCCCTGGTGGCCCAGTGGTAAAGAATGCACTTGCAATGCAGGAGACACAGGTTCAATCCCTGAGTCCGGAAGATCCCTGGAGTATGAAATGGCAAGCCACCTCAGTATTCTTGCTGGGGAAGTCCCCTGGACAGAAGAGCCTGGTGGGCTACAATCCATGGGGACGCAAGAGTCAGACACGGCTGAGTGACTAAGCACCACATCACAACTCTGAGTGAAATTTTGCTTCACAAAGGATTAAGTTGAATTTAAAGCAAATTTAAAGGTATTTAAAAATTGTACTTTGGAAACTTTAAAGCATATGAAGAAGTGAAAAAAATAGTATAGTAGCTCTAATCTACCAAGAAGCCAGCTTCAAAAGTTAATTCTTTAACACTATTGTTCTATCTTTACCTCCTTGGAGTATATGGAAGCAAGTGTCCAAAAATTATATAATTCATCTACAAATAATTCAATGCATATTTCTAAATTATTAAAAAGTATAATGTCATTCATCACATCAACACATTAATAATAATGTCTTAACACCATAATCCTCTAGTCAGTATTCACATTGCCCTATACTTTCTTTCTTTCTTTCCTTTTTTAAGTTGGTTAGTTTACATGAGTACCCAAACAAGTCCACATAATGCTTTATATTGACATGTTTCTGAATATTATTTTAATATACAGGTCTTCTGTATATTACACTGTCTTCTTTTATTTTTCTTGTAATAAAAATTGTTATTTCTGAAAAAACTAGGTAATTTTCCTGTACATGTCTCATATTCTGAATTTTGTATCCCTTGGTACCATTTAATCTTTCCTCGCATTTCCTGTGTTTCAAATAAATTGATATTTTTGGTTTGATCCAACTCAGATTTTGTATTTTGGACTACAAGTGTCACAGGTAGTATTCAATACTTCCTGTCACAGAAATTTTGCATGTAGTCTTCTTTTTTTCTCTTTTTCTGTTAATATTAATCAATGGGTTCAAGTGTAGTTAGCTTAATCCTCTTGAGCCTCTTTCCTAATAACTGGGCAGTCATTGATAACAATTTTCTATGTCAATAATTTCAATAGCTGTTGCAATATGATGATATTCCAATTCCCACATACTCTTTACCCTTTATTAACTGGAATGCTTAATGTAAAAAATAACTTCAATTAGCTACCTTTAATTTGTTCAAAAATGTTCAGATGATTGCTTGGATGCTACCCTTTATTTCTCAGCTTTCAGAACACTCTGGTTTCCTAGAATCCACCAAATGTGACTGAATTTTTCATTAAGTAACATTATCAATTAATTAACATATTTTATTATTAATTTCAATCATTTTATTTATTTGGTTCCACTTGCTTCACTGCTCAAACTGTGTCATCCCATTAATAGAAGCCTCTTTAAATTGGACCATGAATCATTTTGATATGCTCCTAGCTTTCGATAGATTCTTTGATTTGGGGGATGTTTAACCAAATTTTTACATTTTTTGTACTATATCCTGATTTAGCCGTTTCTTTGAAGACCTTTGATTCATTTCAATGGGAAAGCACAGTCTGTTTGCCAAGGTGCACATTGCTACTGGGCTGGCCATTGTTTCTAGGCTATGAGCTTGGAAATGTGAATGTATACAAAGGAAAAAATGTGTGTGTGTTATTGTTATCACTGAAAATAATTTTCCATTGCTAAATCTAAAGTAATAAAATGTCATAACCAGCATAAATATTCTAGTGATTGAAATATTATTATGTGAGGGTGGGCTATTCTGTTTCCTTTTGAACTAAGCACTTTCACACCAACTTCTTACAAATCAGTCTTTCGGATTTTAGCCCATTCATTTGTAAAATGAAAAAGGTGTATTTCTTTTTGTCTATATGACAGCATTATGATGACATATTTATAAAAATGTGGCAATGTTCCAAAAATGAAAATGCTGCAGTCAGCTTTCAATCATCTGTATGCAGCATGCTCTTTGGTACAGCTTAGCTTTCAAGATTATTGACAAGGAATGGCTAAATGATTTATTTTATTGGCAAAATTTTCTGAAAATGACCCATAAAGAAAAAAAAAATGAATAAATCACATCTGTAAGACTAGATAATAGCCGAGGAGTGTAGTTATAATAATCAAAGAGGACTCAATCACTGACACGCTGTTTGCCCAAGTATAAAGGTAATAATTAAGGTACCTAATGAATTCCATTGCAAAAAGCAGGATGCCATTTTGTGCATCAGACTGCAGCATAAGACTCAGTACCTATAAAGATGATTTTGAACAATGGGAACATCTGTAGAGGAGTGTTTGATGACATTTTTGAAGCATCTGTGATGAGATGGGTCACTCACCCAGACTTCAACTATCTCACCCTCACTGGGGTTCGGTGGAAGAACTTTGAAGCAACCCAATGAATAGCTGCTATTGACATTTTCTAAAAATAAGACGTGAGAAAGAAAAGTTTCAACAAACTTCTTCAATTCATTTCAACTCAATAAACATTTTTGAAGGCTCACTAATGTGCACTGTCTTTCCTGCTCTTTGCATCTTTCGTGTCTATTAAAGGTTCTTCATGCTTCAGATCCCTGTCGGATCCATCCTTCATGCTGCTGACATAATAATCTTTTTCAAACATACCCCTGATAGGGTCACTTTTCCATCTCAAATCCCCAGGATAAAATCCAATACCTTTACAAGACACAAAATGTCATTAATGATTCGTCTCCTCCATCTCCTCTTATATCTCTTATCCCCATGCCCTCGACATGCAAAGCTATTTATATGTCTTCTGGTGTTATGCTCTTTTGAGTCTTTTGTATAATCCTTATGCTATATCCTCTTCCTGAAATGGTCATCCATCTTCACAGGACTATATACTAATTGGCCTTGAGATAACCACATGTTGTCTTTTACACAGAGTCTTACATGGTTTTTCAACTTTGCTTAAATATTTGAGCATTCTCTTCATTGGAATATGAGCAATTATAATGTAGGATGCTGGGTAATGTTTCTTTATATAAAGAACCTTCTTCAGCAGTACCAGTAAAAACTGTTTTTCAGATGGTGATTTAATTATTTAATCAGTCCTACAATATATTAAATAGTTGCTCTTCCATCAGAGAAGTCCTTGGTGTCACAAAGACTTATACAGAATCTCTATTTCATGGGGATTTGACAGAGAAAGTTTCTTAGTAGAAAGCTCTATAACTGACTGAAAAGCAAACTATGAATGTGAAGCATGAAATACATTATACAGAGAAGTTTTATACTTGTCAGGAAAGAGATTGATTAGCTTTCCGAATCTTTAGAGTGGCAGTTCATTATTTTATTGGTTTCTAGCATAAAGGAGACACCCAAATTTAAATCCAAGTAACAAAAGGATTCCATAAGCAGGTACAAGTTGCATTTGCATTGACAGACATCATTGCTTCATTGTCTTTGAAGGGTGCCAAGATATTGTCCAGGCTATCTTGCCACTCATGTCACTGAAAAAGCAGAAGACTTGGGGATTAGGTGACTTCAAATATTTGGGTAGTGGAAGGAACTGAAACATGCCTCAGATTCTGAAGTCTTAACACACTGCACATTTTACCATAAAGAAAAGGATCACATTATGAAGAATATATATCACTGTAAATCACATTCATTAGGTATTATTAGCTTCAAAGGTTAAAAAAAAAATTAGTGAATAGCTTTTAGTTTTAGATTCAAAAATTAATAAACATTATTGTTTTACCTTTTTCTGTTTTACATATGTATTTAAAAGCCTCCTCTTAATATGTCATTTTTTTTCCTCAAATTGATTTCTGTTGTAGACCTTTATATAAGCAGCTTTACAGACCTTTACAAGAGGTAATATGTTGGATAGACACATGAAAGAAATGCACTCCATAGGTCCGCAAAGTGTTGGACACAAATGAGCGACTAGCACACACATAGAGTGCTGAGTAAGGATAATACGTTACAAAAACAATGACCAGAGAAACCAACTTTGTATATAAGAAGGCAGACATTATTTGAAGGGAAGTGAATGAAATATCAAGAAGAAAGAATATCAGAAGAAAGACTTGCAAAAGGTAAAAGTAAATAGAAACAAATGAGGCATTATAATGTTTAATACTGTTAATAAATATTAAGTAGAGGGTATAGAAATGAAGATAATACTGATATAAGAAAATATTTTTATATCTGAAGGCACAGTAAGAAGGAATAATTCAGTGATATGTCAAGGCTGACAGTTTCAAACAATATCAAATAACACTAAATGTTATCACTGTGCACAAGAAGTGGTTGTAGAATCTCTAAAAGATTTTAATAAGTTTTAGATTAACACTTATCTGCTTGAAAGGGAGAGATTCAAAGTCAGTTGCTGGAAGCAGACAAAACTGAAAAAATATTTCAAAAATACTTTTACTATGCAAGCACAGGGGCTTCGCTGGTGGATCAGATGGTAAAGAATCTGCCTGCCAATTCAGGGGACAAGGGTTTGATCCCTGGGTAAGGAAGACCCCCTGTAGGAGGGCATGGCAACCCACTCCAGTATTCTCACCTGGGGAATTCTATGGACTGAGGAGGTTGGCAGGCTACAGTCGGACATAACAGAGCGCTGCACGTACATACAGGCACAGGTTAAGGAAAGAAGGTAGTGTATTAGTTTAGTATAGTATGCTGCTGCTATGTCGCTTCAGTCGTGTCGGACTCTGTGCGACCCATAGACGGCAGCCCACCAGGCTTCCCCGTCCCGGGGATTCTCCAGGCAAGAACACTGGAGTGGGTTGCCATTTCCTTCTCCAATGCATGAAAGTGAAAAGTGAAAGCAAAGTCGCTCTGTCGTGTCCGACTCTAGCGACCGCATGGACTGCAGCCTACCAGGCTCCTTTGTCCATGGAATTCTCCAGGTAAGAATACTGGAGTGAATAGTGCTGCACGGAACATTGGGGAACATGTGTTTCTTTCAATTCTGGTTTCCTGGGTGTGTATGGCCAGCAGCTGGATTGCTGAGTCATATGGCAGTTCCATGTCCAGTTTTAGCAATCTCACTGCTGGTCAAACACACTGAAGAAACCAGAATTGAAAGACACACATGTACTCCAATGCTCATTGCAGCACTGTTTACAATAACTAGGACAAGGAAGCAACCTAGATGTCCATAGGCAGATGGATGGATAAGGAAGTAGTGGTACATGTACACAATGGAATATTACTCAGCTATAACAAAAGAACACATTTGAGTCAGTTCAAATGAGGTGGATGAAACTGGAGCCTATTATACAGAGTGAAGTAATTCAGAAGGAGAAACACCAATACAGTATATTAACGTATATATATATAGAATTTAGAAAGATGGTAATGATGATCCTATATGCAAGGCAGCAAAAGAGACACAGATGTAAACAATAGACTTTTGGACTCCGTGGGAGAAGGCGAGGATGGGATGATTTGAGGAAATAGCACTGAAACATGTATATTACCATATGTAAAATAGATGACCAGTGCAAGTTTGATGCATGAAGCAGAGTACTCAAAGCTGGTGCTCTGGGACAACGTACAGGGATGGGGTGAAGAGGAAGGTAATTTTAGGATGTGGGGACACATGTGCACTGGTGGCTGATTCATGTTGATGTATGAAAAAAACCACCCCAATATTGTAAAATAATTAGTCTCCAATTAAAATAAACAAATAGAAAAAAGAAAAAAGAGTACTGGAGTAGTCATTCCCTTCTTCAGGGGATCTGCCTGACTGAGGGATCAAACCCATGTTTCCTGCATTGGCAGGCTGATTCTTTACCACTGAGATACTAAAGGAGACTAATACAGTATGTGCTCATTCAATCATTGTGTCTAATTCTTTGTAACCCCATGCACTAAAGCCTGCCAAGCTTCTCTGTCCATGGCATTTTCCAGGCAAGAAGGCTGGCGTGGGTTGCCATTTCCAGGGGATCTTCGAGACGCAGGGTCTGAACCCATGTCTCTTGCATCTCCTGTTTTGTCAGGTGGATTCTTTACCATTGTGCCGTCTGGGAAGCCCATGATATAATATATAATAACCATCATGTAGTGAAAGTGATTGTTCAAATTTATACAGTACATACTTGGTGATATAGATAATTTGATATGACACAAGAATAAAGCAAACAAATAACATACCCTGAGGATGTCTGTAAATGTTAGCACTCTCTTTTTTTTAAATTGGTTAATAGGTGTATATTTATGGCTTTTTTCTCTGTAATTATGCTACATTTACCTTTTAACTCTATCATGAAAATGGCCTGTAAAATTAATATATTGTATATTGTTTCCTGCTTAGGATATTACTCTTATGACTCTCCTGTTCCTTGACCCTGCAAAATAGTAAACTTAAAATCATTGTATTCCATCATAGAATATTCCTCATCTGGAAGCACCCAAGGGATTCATTTTGATATTTGGCAAAACTAATACAATTTTGTAAAGTTTAAAAATAAAATAAAATTTAAAAACAAACAAACAAACAAAAAAAACAAAGTCTTAAAGTAGCAATTCTCCCAAGATTCCAATGACTGCTGGTTTGTTACAGAGGCTGCTAATTTATCTTTGCTTTCTTCCACTGATGTTTAATAATGTCTCTTATGGGAAGCAATTTCTTCTAATAATAAAATGTTTACTCACTGTACTCTACTACTGGGGAATATTAAAAATCTTATTCATTTGAACTAATAATTTCTCTTTCTTTAATATATAATGGAAAATTAATGAGAACTAGATTTTTAAATTTTAGAGTCAATGTCATATATCTCAGAATAAATTTCCCCAAATTTAATGCGTATTATATTGAGAGTCTCAGGTATACTTTAGTTTTCTAAATTTCTCTTCACAAGGTCAGCTTCACTTTTAAGACAGGTTTATAGGCTTAGCAGACATACATATCAGAATTTTCAAATGTTTAAGGTAAACTATGCAGTCTATATGAAAATAAGCTTGCATTAGACTTTTTTAAAGCAATACAAAGTGCTAAAATTTTTTTCCATATAGACAGAAAAGTTACTCTATTTTTTGATAGTAGGATCCAGTACTAGTTGTATAATTAAATTATTTTTTATTTTTTCTTATTCTTCCTTATCTGTATTTAAATTAATGAATACATTATGTATAATACATCTACTAAGGCCATCATAAGAAATTAGATCTTTTTGGAGAGAGATGTTTATCACTTTCACTGGAACTGGAATACAAATTGACTTGTCTGCAAGGTGGTAAACACCTACAGTTTTTCCAAAATATGAATATAATAGAGATATAAATGAGATGGACTTATAATGCATATTACAAATGAAATGCAATTATAAATGCATTTTAGTATAAATAAGATGACCTAATACAAAATCTGAACATACTCATGAATGATAGCTAAGAAAAATTTTCCACTCTTTTTTATATTGGATTTAAGGGTATGACAGAGGCTGAAATGGTTGGATGGCATCACTGACTCAATGGACATGACTTTGAGCAAGCTCTGGGGATGGTGACAGATGGGGAAGCCTGGTGTGCTGCAGTCCATGGGGTTGCAAAGAGTCATACACAACTGAGCAACAACAACACTTTCATATTTATATCAAGAGATTGTTTCAGAAGCATATTGACATCTCATTGGATGTGCAAACATCTCTCAGATCTACTATAAACTCTGGCATCTGCTCTATCAGGACAGGGGTTTAGGACAGATTCATTCACTGCCATTATCACCAGCCACAGAAGTGTACCTAGCACCTTATGGGGACTCAATACGTATTTGTAGAATGAATTTAAAAGTCAATAAGTAGATACTAATTCATAAGCGAATTAAGTGCTACATAGAATTCAATTTTTAAAATTGCATTTTTCTGTGATAACATGTGATGACTGCTGTACCTTACACTATGCATGCATACACATGACCCTGATTTCACTAATAGTTAGCAACAGTCAGTTGAAAGGTCTAATCAAAAGATGAAGTGACACGCATCCAGGCCATGGAATATAAACAATTAGAGTTCAGATATACTCTACGTCCAAGGCTGCATTTAACAGAACCTTAAAGCAAGGCCACAACCCTCTTAGTTTGAGTCTCCACTCTACAGGGTGTTTATTTCATTAGAGATGGTCTATCTAGCTTGACAAGTTATTCTAGTTTCCTCTCAAAATGATTTAATCACCATTTTAGCGACTGTACTTAAGTCTGATACCAAAATAAGGTTCTCATAATTCGTTACCTTGTGAAACTCTACCTACCACATAAAAAGCAATAAATCCATAAAACAAATCTGTCAAACTTAAAACTATGGATCAACATGTCTTTACTGAGATGAGTGAGATATACTTAGGTTCTGCTATATGAAAGTTTATGCTCTAATTTGAAAACAGTTACAATAATAAAAGGTACCATGGTGTATTGGAATACTTTTCAACTACCACACATATGTCCAACTTGGGGAGAAACTCTTTTTTTACGAGTCTTAGTGGGAGGCAAGGAGGTTAGATCTCTCTCCTTAGCCCCTTGCTGGCAACAATGGCTTGAGCTCTTGGCAGGGATTCACTGGATACTTCTATCCAGAACTTTGATATTGAACAAACACCTCCTGAGAACTCAGAGTGCTTGAAGAGGCAGGCACTGACCCCTGCACAACCACCATTAAGTCAGAGCAGAAAACTGTTCATTGCCAAAGTGGTGATACAGGAAATGTGACCTGAATGCAGAGTAGAGTCCAAAAAAAATCTTTGGTGGAGTGGATGGTTAAACAAATATTCTTCCCTTGGTTTGTGCACTTTCTGCTGGACTTCTGCCTGCTAAGTCTGGACTTGTCTTAAAAAATAGTCCATTCTTCTGGTGTCAAAGATCACAGGTGATCTTCTCAAACTGGTAACAATTATTTTTGTTTCCCTTTAATGTGTTTCAAAGCATTATTCACTTTCTTAAAGACTTCTTACAGAGTTACATTTTGCTTTTTTGACATCACTCACTACCAAGACAGAGCCAACTTCATGTAGACCTTCATTTCAGCAGCATTCACTCTCTCCTCCATATGATATTTGGAATTCCTATTTTTATTCTTAACACTTATTTTGTAGAAGACACTTGTTTTTCCTGGATAAGCCTTAATAGTGGTTGATGAATTTTATTACTAATTTCAAAGAACCAACCTTTGGCTTTGCTAATCCTCTTCATTTGTCTGTTTTCCATTCGATTCATTTATGTCCCTTATAATCACGGGGGATTTTGTGTTTTTCTAAACTCATTAGAGCTGAATGTGCTTTTCTAAACTATGCACTTAAAGCTACACATTTTCCTTCATATAAAAATTTGTTGCATCTCTCAAGTTTTGATAGTTACTGTTTCATTATCTTCTGGTGCTAAGAAGTTTGTATATTTTCATTATACAGGGCTGTCTAATATATATCATACAAAGATGGTAGTATATAATCAGTACTGCCCAGTATGTTAGTCACTAGCCATATGCGGTTATTGAACACTTGAATGAATGTGTCCAGTGCAACTTAGAAATTGAATTCTCATTGTATTTTATTTATGTAATTCAAAAGGTAACACCCACCTCATCGGACAGCTTGGCCTAAGAGAGATATTGGCATTAGATGGCAGAGGATGGTTATATAACAAAAGTTTTATTTATTTATTTTTTAAAAATATAAATTTATTTATTTTAATTGGAGGCTAATTATAAAAGTTTTAAAACACACATTTTTTTCATAAGGGTTGTGGATTTAAAAGCTGTTGTAAATAACTGAGTAAAGAGGCAAATCTTGATGATCCAAAAGAGGGCAAGTCACACAAGTGATGTCCAAACAGCCAACTGTGAATGAGTATATAATAAACAATGGGAAGATTATGCATCAGATAGACTTCTAACATACTTTTCAATTTTTATAAAGATCCTAAATATTCATCCAAAGTAGCAGAGATGAAGTGAAATGTGCAGTACATGTGGAGATGTGATGATGGAAGTATTCAGTCTCTTCTGTACCCAACCTCCCTTTCCTTATTATTGAATAACCCTTGTATTACAGCAGTTGTACAATATTTCCAGTTGGAATGCCATAGCCACCCTTGTAATAGCTTTGGCCAGTGAGAATAAGTATGATTCACTCTCTGTGATCAATGAAACAAGCAATTTCTCCCTGACCCCTTTTCTGTCTTCTTCTCTACAATGAGGAAGAGTAGACTGAAACTCCATCAGGAATCTCCTATAGACATACCTTGGAGATAATGTGGCTTTGGTTCCAGACCACCACAATAAAGCATATATCACAATAAAGTGAGTCACACAAAAATTTTCCCCAGTCCATACAAAAGTTATGTTTATACTATTCTGTAGTGTACTAGTGTACAATACTATTCAAGTGTACAATAATAGTATTATGTCTAAAATACAAAGTGCATACCTTAATGGAAAAAAAAAACTTTACTTTTTATTTTTAGCTAAAAAAATGCTAACCATCAACTGAGCCTTCACTGAGTTCTATCTCTTTGTTGGTGGAGGGTACTCTCTTGATATTGATGAGTGCTGACTGAGCATAGACGAGGATACTGATACAATTTCTTAAAATAAGACAACAACGAATTTTGCCACACTGATTGATTAATTTCTTTTATGAAAAATTTCTCTGCAACATGCAATGCTGCTGTTTGATAGCATTTTAGCCACAGTAGAACCTTCAACATTGGAAATTCTGTTCAAACTCATTGATGCTTGCCAACTATGTTCAAGCAATATTCTAAATTGCTGGTTGTCATTTCAATGATCTTCTCAGGATTTTCACCTGGGTACATTCCATCTCAAGAAACTGCTTTCTTTGCTCATTTATAAGAAGCAACTCCTCATCTGCAAAAGTTTTACCATGAGACTGGAGCATTTCAGTCACATTTTTAGGCTCCACTTCTAATTCTGGTTTTTGCAATTTTCACCACATCCGTAATTACTTCCTCCACTGAAATCTTGGACTCCTCAAAATAATCCATGAAAGCTGGAATCAACTTTTTCTGAACTCCTGTTAAGGTTGACATTTTGATCTCTTCCCATGAATCACGAAAGTTTTTAATGGCATCTAGAATGTTGAATCCTTTCCAGAAGATGTTCAATTTACTTTTGCCCAGATTCATCAGAGAAATCACTATCTGTGGCAGTTATAGCCTTAGGAAAAGTATTTCTTAGGTAAGATGACTTGAAATTTGAAATTACTCCTTGATTCATGGTTTGCAGAACAGATATTGTGTTCAGATCAGTTCAGTTCAGTCATTCATTTGTGTCCGACTCTTTGTGACCCCATGAACCACAACACACCAGGCCTCCCTGTCCCTCACCAACTCCCGGAGTCCACCCAAACCCATGTCCATTGAGTCAGTGATGTCATCCAACCATCTCATCCTCTGTCATCCCCTTCTCCTCCTGCCCTCAATATTTCCCAGCATCAGGGTATTTTCAAATGAGTCAGCTCTTCGCATCAGGTGGCCAAAGTACTGGAGTTTCAGCTTCAACATCAGTCATTCCAATGAACAACCAGGACTGATCTCCTTTAGGATTGACTGGTTGAATCTCCTTGCAGTCCAAGGGACTCTCAAGATTCTTCTCCAACACCACAGTTCAAAAGCATCATTCTTCAGTGCTCAGATTTCTTTATAGTCCAACTCTCACATCCACACATGACCACTGGAAAAACCATAGCCTTGACTAGATGGATCTTTGTTGGCAAAGTAATGTTGTGTTAGCAGGCATGAAAACAATATTAATCTTATACATCTCAATCAGACTTTTGGGTGACCAGGTGCATTTTTGATGAGCAGTAATGTTTTGAAAGGAATATTTTTCTGAGCAATGGATATCAACAGTGGCATTAATGGGTATAAACAGTGGCCTTAAAATATTCAGTAAACCATGTTCTAAACAGATGTGCTGTTTGTTATCCAGGCTTCATTGCTCCATTTACAGACCATAGACAGAGCACACTTAGCATAATTCTTAAAGACCCTAGGGTTTTGGGAATGGTAAATAAGCTTTGGCTTCAACTTACAAGTCACCAGCTGCATTAGTCCCTAGCAGGAGAGTAAGCCTGTCTTTTCAAAGTTTGAAGCTAGGCATTGACTCCTCCTCTTTAGCGATGAAAGTCCTACATGGCATCTTCTTCCAATATATGGCTGCTTTGTCTACACTGTAAATCTGTACTTCTATGATTTGGAGATAGCATTTTTCTTCAAATCTCATGAGGCAACCTCCGCTAGCTCATTCAAACTTTTCTTCTGCAGCTTTTGCCGATCTACCAGCCTTCACAGAATTGCAGAGAGTTACTTTGTTCTGGATTAGGCTTTGGCTTAAGGGAATGTTGTGGATGGTTTGATCTTCTATCCAACCACTAAAAGTCTGAATCAGTTACAAGGCTCTTTAATTTCTGATAATTCATGTGTTCTCTGGAATAGCACCTTCAATTTCCTTCAAGAACTTTGCCTTTTCATTCACAATTTGGCTGTTTGGTGAAAGTCAGTTTTTGTCCTATCTTGGCTTCTGACATGCCTTCCTAGCTAAGCTTAATCATTTCTAACTTTTGATTTAATATGTTCCCTTCACTTGAACACTTACAGGTAATTAGAGGGTTAGTCATTGGTCTAATTTCAACATGCTGTTTCTCAGGATATAGGGAGGTCTGAGGAGAGGGAGAGAGACCGGGGACCAGCCAATCAGTAGAGCAGTCAGAACGCACATAATATTTACAAAATTCACCACCTTAGGATTAGTTTGTGGCACCCCGAAACAGTTACAATAGTGACGTTGAATGTCACTGATCACAGGTCACTGTAACAAGTATACTAATGATGAAAAATTTTCAAGTACTGCAAGAGTAACCAAAATGTCACACAGAGATAGGAAATGAGGACATGCTTTGGAAAAAAGGCTCTACTAGACTTTCTAGAGGCAGGGTTGCCACAAACCTTCAATTTGTAAAAAAAAAATGTAGCATCTGTGAAGTGCAATAAAGTGAACTACTGTAAAAGGTCTGCCTGTATCTCTGATGTACTGAGAATGGAAGATAATCATTGCATGCATGCTCAGCTGTGTTCAGCTCTTTGAGATCCCATGGACTGTAGCCCGCTAGACTTCCGTGTCCATGGAATTTTCCAGGTAAGTATACTGGAGTGGGTTGCCATTTCCTACTACAAAGACACTCATTGCTGCTGCTGCTGCTGCTGCTAAGTCGCTTCAGTTGTGTCCAACTATGTGCGACCCCATAGACGTCAGCCCACCAGGCTCTGCCGTCCCTGGGAGTCTCCAGGCAAGAACACTGGAGTGGGTTGCCATTTCCTTCTCCAATGCATGAAAGTGAAAAGTGAAAGTGAAGTCGCTCAGTCATATCCGACTCTTCGCAATCCCATGGACTGCAGCCCACCAGGCTCCTCCATCCATGGGATTTTCTAGGCAAAAGTACTGGAGTGGGGTGCCATTGCCTTCTGTAATGAGTGAAGACACTCATTACTAGTCTCTAATTAAAGCTGCCACTAGAAGACATGCACTGTCTTACTCCATATATGTTTTATCTAAAGGAAAAATAAGCCTCTAACTTGCTTACACCTTTTAAAAATATTTACTAAACATGTTTCTTGAAATAGATACAATTTGGAAGTGTTGGTAGTTAACACAACCTAAAATGTGGCTGAACAAAAGTGATGAGGAGATATTACATGAGTTTCATATGGTTCAAAATAGAGTGGGTATTAAAATAATACTAATAAACATTTGACCTAATGAGTTAGATGAACCTAGAGCCTATTAAACGGAGTGCAATAGGTGAGAAAGAGCAAGACAAATGTATATGAACGCATGCATATAGAATCTAGTAAGATGGTACTGATGGACCTATTTGCAGGGCAGCAGGGGAGACACAGACACAGAGAACAGACTTGTGGACACAGTGGGGGAAGGAGAGGGTGGCATGGATTGAGAGAACAGTACAGAAACATATACATTACCATATGTAAAACAGATAGAAAATGGGATATGCTGTGTGACACAGGGAGCTCAACTCATTTCTCTGTGACAACCTAGTGGGGTAGGATATGGTGGGAGGTGGAAGGGAGGTTCAGGAGGGAGGGGATATATGTATACTTGTGACTGATTCATGTTGATGTATGGCAGAAGCCAACACAGTATTGTAAAGCAATTATCCTCCAATTTGAAAAAAAGGAAAAAAAATAAACATTTGATCAAACCATTACTTGATGTATTTTTGAGAATAGACTACACACTTATTGAGACTGTAAAACCAAAGAAAATGGTAGGAAATGTTTAGGATATTCCATACGATGACTCCTTCTTGCTGGTGTTAGCAAAGTTCATGAAGAAAAATATGAAGTAAGGACAAAGTTATCACAGCTGTAAGCAAGAATCAAAGGAAATCCCATTACGGTAGTGGGGGTGCTCTCTGCCTGTGCAGACATCACCGAGAGGACCATGATTTGGAGCCCTGCACAGGGGAAAAGCCAACTGTCACTGCTCTGCAGCCCAAATGGAAATTCTTAAAGCAGTTATTGCAGGCAGGTAATCTGATCTGATCTGAATCTTAGCAGGAGTATCACTGCTGTATCCACCAGACTTGCTTTGCTTTATTTTTTGTTTTATTGTTAGCTTTATTCTTTTATATTTCTTTTTAAAATTTTATTTACTTATTTTAATTGGAATTCTCCAACTACTTTACAATATTGTGAAGCTTTTTGCCATATATTAATATGAATCGGCCATAGGTACATGTGCCCTCTGTCCTGAATACCCCCCTCCACCTCCACCAGACTTTTTAAAACATCTTCCACTGGTAATCCCTGACATATATTGACATTAAGTGCACTGATGATGACCATATAAAACATGTTATCTTCTTAATTATACTTTTCTTTGGTTGCATGGTAACTGCCAATTTCAGGCTTGGGAAGACAAATGGAACATAGTAGGTAAAACACAAGAATCTTTTTGTGCTTGAAAATTATATCCAGACAATTTCTTGGTGATAATGAGTCATCCAAGGAACTTCACAGAAGTAAACAAATAGGTAACTTCCCAGGGACTTGAAAGTGTTAACTACATTAACAATGGAAACCTGGGTAGCCATACATACACTCGCACACGTGACTATACAGCTCTTTGAAAAATCCTACATACCACCCACCCCTCGCTATACTAGCCTGTGTTCTGTGAAACCTCTTTTTCCTCAGTGCTCACCTCAGAATGAGTCACAGACATAATGAAGAAACACTTGAATTACGGAGAGACACAGGGACGGAGGAGAACCAGAAAGTGGAGGCCTCATTTCACTGCCAGGTTCAGTAGTGTCAGGGAGTGTTCAGGACTAAGTTTTGATAACTGTTCTGAGCCAGTGCCTGGTGTGTGTTTTCTCTTCTTTTCTGATTGGGAAGGGTGTGTCTCTCTGTGTGTGTGTCTGTGTGTACACGTACCAGAGCAAGAGATTCGTCTCTACATTCTCTACTATGGTATATTGGGTGTGATGGGGCCCAGTATATTGTGCTGCATATTATATATTCCTTCTCCTCAGAAAAAAAAAAAAAAAATCCAGAATGCCAATTTACTTTTCTCACTGGTGGAATGTAGTTATCATCTAAGAACTTCTATTTTAGTGTAACAATGAATGAACTCTTCAGCTAAGAGTCACCAGGATATTGAAGGGATGGGGGTTTGAAAAGAGGGAAGATGTGAAACAGAATTTTGGGATAATGAGAGAACAGACTAATTCATCTGTTCCTATTATTTTTATTTAATATTATTTATTAAACACTACATGTATGTAGTAGGAATATCAGGCAGGACTAAAAACCATCTAAGTCATGAATTTAAACTGAAACCAAATATTAAATTTGTATGTTTTATACCTGCCATCATTCTAGAGTAAACAGAGAGCTGGATTAAACTCTTATGGCTTTGCCAGGGAGATAGAGGCAAAATTATCACTTATTGCTAATTGTCCATGTTCCATATGTACCAACTTCAAACATTATAAAAGGTGATAATCGCTGGATAGTCACTGCTATGCTGAAGAGCAAAGCTACCGTGCAGCTCTCTTAAAAGCTTGCTTTGCCTCATGATCTGGCCTTTCCAAGTCCAAATAACTTTGCTTAGAGTAATAAAATAACAATGAATATTGGTTTATGTATTTACTCCCAAAGAAAAGTAGATATGGAAGGTTCTTGTGGCATAATCACAATCCATCTATTCAAACATATATTATGTCCCATAAAATGCAGAAGTAGCAACTATACTTATTGATTGAAACTGTTATATAAGCTGCCTTTACTAAATCAGTGAGAACTAGCTTTATTGAAATTTAATTTAGAAATAATAAAAGCTTTCAGTGAAAACAACGGTTTATCTACTTTCCCTCTCCCAATTTGCCTTGTTTGGTAGGGAGCTTTTACCTTTTACATTCAAAACTACAAAAAGTTCTAACTTGCATACTGCTCATCAATTCTCATATCAAAATTAGCTTCATATTGTTGAAATTAAAAGAATATGTTTAAGTTCTCCTATAAGGAAAAAAATAAAAAGTTTCCTTTAGTTCAGAGTAAAGCAGAATTGTACTTTTTAAGAAAGACATGTTAGCCCATTCTGATTACAGCATTTAACTAGATTGAAGATATATTTTAAAAATAACAAGAACCGAATTTTTAGTATTTTTATTGAATGAGAAAGTGAATGTCACTATATAGCAATCTTGATTACTGTACTTGATAAGTTGCTAAAACATAAACAGGAAAACAGACCAATGAATCTCTACAAGGAAAAAAAGTCATATATTGCATATACATTTTGGTCATATATATTTTTAATCATGTGACCAAAATTCAAAATTTATTAATAAAAGTATAGCAAATACTTTTATTTAATAAAGGTATAATAAAAGACTCCTGCTCAGACGTTCAGTCATGTTTGACTCTTTGAAACTGCATGAACTGTAGACCACCAGGCTCCTCTTTTCAAGGGATTCTCCCAGCAAGAATACTAGAGTGAGGTGCATTTTCCTCCCCCAGGGAATCTTTCTGACCCAGGAATAAAACCTGCATCTCTTACTACTTCTGTATTGGCAGGCGTATTCTTTACCACCATTGCCACCTTTCTAATATAAACAGGAGCTCTGAAAATAATCCTCAAAAATCAGGTTTTGAAAAATATCCTAAAATTATTGAACATATTTTTAAATAGCTCTCCAAAGCAGAAGTCTATATCTTTATGTACTTAGTTGAAAATGTTTTCTAAATAGATGATTGAAAATTAAAAAAAAAAAAGATCAAAATGTGATTTAGTTTTACTGACACTATCTAATAAGGCTATAAGAATATCTGACTCTCTGCATTGTATGAATGAAGTAGTATCTATAAATAGTAGGATATTTTTGGCTAAAAACTCCTTTAAGTGAGCAAGAGGGAATTAAATTAATATCTGAGATGGTATTCATTAGCAATAATTGTTTTAATTATCATTGCTTCTTATTACTTAAAATTTAAGATGACTGAAAATTAAGGAGATCATCAAATCAAATATGTTCCAGATTCTGATAGTATTTCTTGACTTATTAGATAAATATTATGCATGAAAGTTTACATCATGAGCAGAGTAAGGCTAAGTCAAATGCTTACATATTATTTTAGTGAAGAGGAGAGAGAAAAGCAGACTTAGTAATAACTCAGGCTGATGGTAACTGAATGAATCTTAGGTATCTGTAGTGTAGAAGATAATCCTTAGAATTCAAAGTTTTGTAAATTACAAAATAAACTGAGGCTCAAGTTTAAAGTTGACAACATTGCATTTTGTCATTAAAATAAGCTAAATGGTACTTTTATACATATATATGCAAAAGGCAACATGTTAAAATACAGGACACTTCTGAAAACATATACCTTTACTTAATAAAACTTCTATTCTGTTTGCTTTTCTCTCTGTACTGTGGTTATGTAAAATCATACAGTCAGGTGTTGGTGAAAAGATTAGCACCAAGATCCACTGGTAGAGTGGATAGAATTTAGGAAACAGTCAGAAGACCAAATTTTAGTTAAGCCTCTAATGATATCCTTGTTGGTGCAGTTACATAAAGCCATCATTTCCTTTTTTTGTTAGAGAAAGAAAAGCAAACAAAAAAAATAAAATCTTTCTTATTCAAAAATATGTGTGAAATAAAATGTCCTTGTGAAAGCATATTTTGAATAGAATAATATAAAAGATTACTTATTAATTTTCCCTAAATAGTATTTATAAAGAATGACTGCTAAACTAGAAAAAAACTCTCTAGGGTTAAAGTTTCATAGAGTGCTACATTTGACTTGGAAAGACCTACAAGACCTCTTAGAACTCACACCCCAAAAAGATGTCCTTATCATTATGGGGGACTGGAATGCAAAAGCAGGTAGTAAAGAAACACCTGGAGTAACAGGCAAATTTGGCCTTGGAATACAGAATGAAGCAGGGCAAAGACTAATAGAGTTTTGCCAAGAAAATGCACTGGTCATAACAAACACCCTCTTCCAACAACACAAGAGAAGATGCTACACATGGACATCACCAGATGGTCAACACCAAAATCATATTGATTATATTCTTTGCAGCCACAGATGGAGAAGCTCTATACAGTCAGCAAAAACAAGACCAGGAGCTGACTGTGGCTCAAATCATGAACTCCATATCACCAAATTCAGACTTAAATTGAAGAAAGTAGGGAAAACCACTAGACCATTCAGGTATGACCTAAATCAAATCCCTTATGATTATACAGTGGAAGTGAGAAATAGATTTAAGGGCCTAGAGCTGACAGATAGAGTGCCTGATGAACTATGGAATGAGGTTCATGACATTGTACAGGAGACAGGGATCAAGACCATCCCCATGGAAAAGAAATGCAAAAAAGCAAAATGGCTGCCTGGGGAGGCCTTACAAATAGCTGAGAAAAGAAGAGAAGTGAAAAGCAAAGGAGAAAAGGAAAGATATAAGCATCTGAATGCAGAGTTCCAAAGAATAGCAAGAAGAGATAAGAAAGCCTTCTTCAGCGATCAATGCAAAGAAATAGAGGAAAACAACAGAATGGGAAAGACTAGGGATCTCTTCAAGAAAATCAGAAATACCAGGGGAACATTTCATGCAAAGATGGGCTCGATAAAGGACAGATATGGTATGGCCCTAACAGAAGCAGAAGATATTAAGAAGAGGTGGCAAGAATACACAGAAGAACTGTACAAAAAAGAGCTTCACAACCCAGATAATCACGATGGTGTGATCACTGACCTAGAGCCAGACATCCTGGACTCTGAAGTCAAGTAGGCCTTAGAAAACATCACTACAAACAAAGCTAGTAGAGGTGATAGAATTCCAATTGAGCTATTTCAAGTCCTGAAAGATGATGCTGTGAAAGTGCTGCACTCACTATGTCAGCAAATTCGGAAAACTCAGCAGTGGTCACAGGACTGGAAAAGGTCAGTTTTCATTCCAATCCCAAAGAAAGGCAATGCCAAAGAATGTTCAAATTACCGCACAATTGCACTCATCTCACATGCTAGTAAAGTTATGCTCAAAATTCTCCAAGCCAGGCTTCAGCAATACGCGAACCGTGAACTTCCTGATGTTCAAGCTGGTTTTAGAAAAGACAGAGGAACCAGAGATCAAACTGCCAACATCCGCTGGATCGTGGAAAAAGCAAGAGAATTCCAGAAAAACATCTATTTCTGCTTTATTGACTATGCCAAAGCCTTTGACTGTGTGGACCACAATAAATCATGGAAAATTCTGAAAGAGATGGGAATACCAGACCACCTGATCTGCCTCTTGAGAAATCTATAAGCAGGTCAGGAAATAATAGTTAGAACTAAAAAGCCTCTGGATGAAAGTGAAAGAGGAGAGTGAAAAAGTTGGCTTAAAGTACAACATTCAGAAAACCAAGATCATGGCATCTGGTCCCATCATTTCATGGGAAATAGATGGGGAAACAGTGCAAACAGTGGCTGACTTTATTTTCGGGGCTCCAAAATCACTGTAGATGGTGACTGCAGCCATGAAATTAAAAGACCCTTACTCCTGGGAAGGAAAGTTATGACCAACCTAGATAGCATATTGAAAAGCAGAGACATTACTTTGCCAACAAAGGTCCGTCTAGTCAAGGCTATGGTTTTTCCAGTAGTCATGTATGGATGTGAGAGTTGGACTGTGAAGACAGCTTAGTGCCAAAGAATTGATGCTTTTGAACTGGAGAAGACTCTTGAGAGTCCCTTGGACTGCAAGGAGATCCAACCAGTCCATCCAAAAGGAGATCAG
Source organism: Bubalus kerabau (assembly GCF_029407905.1). NCBI lineage: Eukaryota > Metazoa > Chordata > Mammalia > Artiodactyla > Bovidae > Bubalus > Bubalus kerabau. The sequence goes on from NC_073635.1 coordinate 63,159,358, forward strand.
TCCTGAATATTCATTGGAAGGACTGATGCTAAAGCTGAAACTCTAATACTTTGGCCACCTCATGCGATGAGTTGACTCATTGGAAAAGACTCTTATGCTGGGAGGGACTGGGGGCAGGAGAAGAAGGGACGGCAGAGGATGACATGGTTGGATGGCATCACTGACTTGATGGACATGAGTTTGAGTGACCTCTGGGAGTTGGTGATGGACAGGGAGGCCTGGCATGCTGTGTTTCATGGGGTCACAAAGAGTCAGACACGACTGAGCGACTGAAATGAACTGAACTGAACAGGGTATATGGCCAGTAGTGGGATTGTCGGTAGTTCTTTCCTAGTTTTTTTAAGGAATTTCCATAGTGTTCCCCATAGGGGCTGTATCAATTTACATTCCCACCAATAGTGCAAGAGGATTCCCTTTTTTCCGCACTCTCCACCATTTATTGTTTATAGATTTTTTGATGATGGTTATTCTGGCTGGTGTGAGGTGATAACATCATTGTAGTTTTGATTTACATTTCTCTAATAATGAGTGATATTGAGAATATTTTCATATGTTTATTGGCCATCTGTATGTCTTCTTTGAGAAATGTTTGGGTCTTCTGCCCATTTTTTGATTGGGTTGTATGTTTTCCTCATGTTGAGCTGTATGAGCTGCTTATATATTCTGGAGATGAATCCTTTCTTGGTTGTATAATTGACAATTATTTTCTCTCATTCTGAGGTTTGTGTTTTAATCCTGTTTATTTCCTTTGCTATGCAAAAGTTTTTAAATTTAATTAAGTCCCATTTCCATTACTCTAAGGCCACTACTCCATTTTTAAATGCCGCTACATTTTCATGATACTTGATCATCAATGTGTCAAGTTCTGTCTTGGCTATTTGCTACTTAAAAGACACTCAGCCATTCTCAGCATACCTCCATTCAATAAAAATTCACCTCAGTCATGATGATGCCATCTGAAGAGACTTTTTTATAAAGTTGTATTCAGTATATTTAAACTTGAAATATATATATACACACACATATGTATATAAAATATATAATATAAATGATAAAATATATTTTAAATTATGTATGTTTGTATGTATGTATGTATGTATGTAAATAATGTTTATCATATTATATACAATTCTAAAATGATGCATCACATGTTACCACATTAGATGGGCCACCCAATAAGAATCAGAATAATTAATTGAATATCACATCATATTGGTTTAGCAGTTTAAGAATAATTTCCTTTTATTGGTAAGGGCATACATTTTTTTCTGCTAGCATGCAATAAAACTGTTCCTTCGAGCCAGGTGTATTACTAAGTATTACTTTAAAATGTCAGTTTATATTGCCTTAGTAAGCAGTGAACTGATAGTATGACCAAGCTCACTGAATTACAACTGTTTCTGAGATGATATTAAATTATTTGTGAATGAACAATTCCTTGAAATTTAGGTCACTCATGAAAATGGTTACATTTATTTAAATGTTTGGGAAAGTAAAACTTTAATTCTTCATGCTTTCCACACATATACTGAAACTTTTGAGAAAGGATTCACACAGTATTAATATAATAGTTATATACAGAATATTTTTAAAAAGTCAAATGTAGATAAATGGATAGAAATTAGAATTGACTACCATCAATCTTCTGAAAAAGAATTATATTCTAATTTTAGAAAATTATAAAAATACACATAGAGGAAGAATAACAATTGCTATTCTATGAATATTTCATACATCTATACAAACAAAGTATATTCAAATCTTCTATCCAACTATTTTTCTTCAAGGTAAAAAGCATCTTATGTCTTCCTAAACATAGAAATAAGAGTATACAATATGTGTCAGTTTGTTTTCTAAAAAAAAAAAAAGAAACATTGGGTTCAACAAATATGAGTATTAGAATAAAACCTGAACACTAGAAAAAAGCCCAGGTTATAAAAAGCCTAGGTTTAGAATGTAAAGAAATATAAATATTTCACAAAGACAATGTATACTGAGAATCAAGCTTTAAAAATAATATGTTTAACAGCTAATGATAGTGAAATGATGGTGTAATTATTGAAAATGTAAGGATTGGTGAAGATCAGTTAGCAGAAGGGCTAAAAATGCCAATTTTATTGACTATTAAGATAAATGATGCCAGCAATATAAAATTGGTATATGTACTAAAAAGATTATTACTTAAGATGTTAGTGTTTTTCATGTTATTTTGCTTAATTATTATAAATTAATGAATTGGAATTACTCTACACATTCAAGGAAATCTCAAATAAAATACCAGCAGTAGTGTGCATGCATGTGTTTGTGTAAATAGACAAGGTAATCCTAAGTTTTCATGAAAATGAAAAGAGCCAATATGTATTTTATTTAGCCATAAATAAAATATAAATTTATGTGTATATTCTCAGTGAACTCTGGGAGTTGGTGATGGACAGGGAGGCCTGGCGTGCTGTGATTCATGGGGTCGCAAAGAGTTGGACACGATTGAGCGACTGATCTGATCTGATCTGATATATATACATAATTTTAAAATGTTTCATATGTTTATTATCAAGTACTAAAATATTTATGTTCTTGTAATGATTTGAAACTTTTAAGTTAATGATATTTAGATGAAATTTGTATTTAGAGTTAATGCTGTAATGGGTTAAGGCTTCTGGAATGTTTGAAGGCAGTAAGTGTATTTTGCATGTAGGACAAAGGTGAATTTTGGGATACAGAGAGCAAACTATATTGGGTTAAACAGTCTCTCTCCAAAATTCACATCCATGCTGAATCTCAGAATGTGACCTTATCTGGAAATAAAAGCTTTACAGATGTGATTGCAACTAAGCAGAATCCTATGGGCCTTCATGGAATAGACTCTCCTCACTACCATGTACTCTACCTTCTACTCTCTGAGTCACAAAACCTTGGCTCAAGAATCAACTATTCAAAGAATGTAAACATCTAGTAACAACAACAAAAAAACAGTGTGGCCTGGAGAAGTGGTCACAATTTGACCAGTAAGTATGCCACATGATGGTCAGCACATCATTGGTTCCACCTTGAAAGTACACAAGTATCTGATGAACATTACTGAGTTGTTTTACAGATACTAAAACCCGCATCAAATGGAAGAAGTAAACAAGATGGTCATGGACATCCCCTACCCTTCACCTTGCCTTTAAAAATGCTTTGCTGATATGCATCAGAGTCTGGGTTTACTTGAGTGTGAGCTGTCTGGTCTCCTTATTTGAAACTTACAATAAACATTATTGCACTTTGCTTCACCAAAACCCTATGTCAGTAGATTGGCTTTCACTGAAGAATATGAGCAAGTTCGGTTTAGTAAAGTGTGGGCCCAACTTTGGTTTGGTAACTTAATTAGTTCAGATGAAGTCATATGCGATTTGAGACTGACCAAAATCTGCTGGCTGATGTCCTTATAACAGGGTCACATGAATACAGACACACAGAGAAAAACGATGACCAGGAAAACAGACATATAAATTGAAGTGATGCAGTTACAAGCTAAGGAAAGCCAAAGATTGCTGGCCATCACCAGAAGTTAAGAAAAAGCAAAAAAGAAATCTTGCATAGAGCCTTCAAAGAGAGCATGGGCCTACTGAGAGTTTGATTTTCAATGTCTAGCTATCAGAAATGTGAGAAAATACATTTCTTTTATTTTAAGCCACTCAGTTTGTGGTACTTAGTTAAAGAAGCCCCAGGACAGTGATACACTGAGCTTAACATTTGCAAGGCTTTTCTGTATTTCAAGAGCTAAAGACTTGGAACTCAGCTTTACTATGTTCCTGAGGAAATAAACTTGGAAAGAGGGAAAGGGAAATGCTCTCTTTGCCTTAATGAATGGAAAAAAGTAATTTTTCAGGTACTCCTAAAGTTCAGTTCAGTGGCTCAGTCATGTCTGACTCTTTGCAACTCCATGGAATGCAGCATGCCAGGCCTCTCTGTCCATCACCAACTCACAGATTACACCCAAACTCATGTTCATTGAGTTGGTGATGCCGACCAACCACCTCATCCTCTGTTGTCCCCTTCTCCTCCTGCCCTCAATCTTTCCAAGCATCAGGGTCTTTTCAAATGAGTCAGCTCTTTGCATCAGGTGGCCAAAGTATTGGAGTTTCAGCTTCAACATCAGTCCTTCCAATGAATACCCAGGACTGATCTCCTTTAGGATGGACTGGTTGGATCTCCTTGCAGTCCAAGGGACTCTCAAGAGTCTCCTCCAACACCACAGTTCAAAAGCATCAATTTTTCAGTGCTCAGCTTTCTTTACAGTCCAACTCTCATCCATATATGACTACTGGATGAACCATAGCCTTGAATAGATGGACCTTTGTTGGCACAGTAATGTCTCTGCTTTTTAATATGCTATCTAGGTTGGTCATGACTTTCCTTCTAAGGAGTAAGCGTCTTTTAATATCATGGCTGCAGTCACCATCTGCAGTGATTTTTAGAGCTCCCCAAAATAAAGTCAGCCACTGTTTCTACTGTTTCCCAATCTATTTGCCATGAAGTGATGGGACCAGTTGCCATGATCTCAGTTTTCTGAATGTTGAGCTTTAAGTCAACTTTTTCACTCTCCTCTTTCACTTTCATCAAGAGGCTCTTTAGTTGTTCTTCACTTTCTGCCATAAAGGAGGTGTCTTCTGCATATCTGAGGTTATTAATATTTCTCCCGGCAATCTTGATTCCAGCTTGTGTTTCATCCAGCCCAGCATGTCTCATGATGTACGCTGCATATAAGATAAATAAGCAGGGTGACAATATACAGCCTTGACGTACTCCTTTTCCTACTTGGAACCAGTCAGTTGTTCCATGTCCAGTTCTAACTGTTGCTTCCTGACCTGCATACAGATTTCTCAAGAGGCAGGTCAGATGGTATTGTATTCCAACCTCTTTCAGAATTTTCCATAGTTTATTGTGATCCACACAGTCAAAGGCTTTGACATAGTCAATAAAGCAGAAATAGATGTTTTTCTGGAACTCTCTTGCTTTTTCCATGATCCAGCGGATGTTGGCAATTTGATCTGTTTCCTCCACCTTTTCTAAAACCAGCTTGAACATCTTGAAGTTCATGGTTCACGTATTGCTGAAGCCTGGCTTGGAGAATTTTGAGAATTACTTTGCTAGAGTGTGAGATGAGTGCAATTGTGCAGTAGTTTGAACATTCTTTGGCATTGCCTTTCTTTGAGATTAGAATGAAAACTGACCTTTTCCAGTCCTGTGGCCACTGCTGAGTTTTCCAAATTTGCTGACATAGTGAGTGCAGCACTTTCACAGCATCATCTTTTAGGATTTGGAATAGCTCAACTGGAATTCCATCACCTCCACTAGCTTTGTTCATAGTGATGCTCTCTAAGGCCCACTTGACTTCAGAGTCCAGGATGTCTGGCTCTAGGTGAGTGAGTTTTAAAATATTTGAAGATTTCAAATTATTTTGGTTATATGCATTATATATATCTTTATGTATTGTGCAGGAAATCTAACCAAAATTTTTGTAAACATTTATTTACAAAGTGCTTGAAATATTAAATGTTAATAGAAGAAAGATGGTAACAATAACCCTGTGTACGAGACAGCAAAACAGACACTGATGTATAGAACAGTCTTATGGACTCTGTGGGAGAGGGAGAGGGTGGGAAGATTTGGGAGAATGGCATTGAAACATGTAAAATATCATGTATGGAACGAGTTGCCAGTCCAGGTTCGATGCACGATACTGGATGCTTGGGGCTGGTGCACTGGGACGACCCAGAGGGATGGAATGGGGAGGGAGGAGGGAGGAGGGTTCAGGATGGGGAACACATGTATACCTGTGGCGGATTCATTTTGATATTTGGCAAAACTAATACAGTTATGTAAAGTTTAAAAATAAAATAAAATTAAAAAAAAAAAAAAGAACCTTGTAGTTTCTAAAAAAATAAAATAAAAAAATAAACATATCTTTAAAAAAAAAAAAGAAGTAATGTTTTATCCAGAATTTTATATATTTATCTACTTTTGTAAATGCAAATACTGTTCACAGTAATCACTTTGCATAATGAATATCAGACAACCGAACAATCAAAACTAAGTTATTACTGAGTGCTTACAGTGTTTCCCAGTGGTGCCAGTGGTAAAGAACCCAGCTGCCAATGCAGGGTTGGGAAGATTCCATGGAGGAGGGCATGGCAACCTACTCCAGTATTCTTGCCTGGAGAATCCCATGGACAGAGGAACCTGGTGGGTTATGGGGTCATAAAGAATCAAGTATAAAACAGATAGCTTGATGCGTAGCTTAACAAAATAAAATTCAATTCACAGATTACATTTAGTGAATATCGCTAACTCTTAGAGCCATTAGTTTGCTATTAGTCAATAGGTTTTCTCAATTGGTAATTTATTTTCCACTGTGAGTCTTGAGATAACATAAATTTTTGATAGGTAATATATTAATTAAATTTGTTAGGTATCTATTGGTCTTCACAGGCGGCACAGTGGTAAAGAATCTGCTTCCAATTCTTGAGATCCAAGAAACATGTGTTTGATTCCTGGGTCAGGAAGATCCCCTGGAGGAGGAAATGTCAACCACTCCAGTATTCTTGTTTGGAAGATTCCATGGATAGAGGAGCCTGGCAGGCTGCAGTCTCTGGGGTTGCAAAGAGTGGACACGACTGAGTGATAGAGCACACACACTCACACAAACAGTCATCTCCTGTGTGATATGCATGATACTTATTGTTTGATTTTTACAAAAACATAAAAAGCAAGATATTATCTCCATTTTGCTGATGAGACACTGAACCTTAGTGTAGTTACCAATGATTTCAAGTTCACCAACTGTTAAAAGTAAACAGAGGATCTAAGTTTCTCCAAATTAATTTTTTTCCAATATATTATTCAGTATTACACTCATGTAGAACCTTGAATTCCTGTCCCAGCCATTCTGCTCTATGATTATATTAAGTAGAGCTACAAGTCGGACACGACTGAGCGACTTCACTTTCACTTTTCACTTTCATGCACTGGAGGAGGAAATGGCAACCCACTCCAGAATTCCTGCCTGGAGAATCCCAGGGACTGGGGAGCCTGGTGGGCTGCCATCTATGGGGTTGCACAGAGTCGGACATGACTAAAACGACTTAGCAGCAGCAGCAGCAGCAAATCAAAAGCACTGAACTTCACTTTTGATTAATGAAGCTGAGGTGGATTTTATTGGCTATATGTTGTCAACAATACAATTAGAGTTGAGCTATGCACTCTTCTTCCTTCTACAAGCCAAATGGAGAAAGAAGAAAAAAGAATAAATTTAAGGAAGACATTTTACAAAGATTTTGTGATCCCAAATCACATATTTTATGTCTTCACTCCTACAAATACTTCCATTGCCATGGAAACCCATATAACCACAGGGACATCAAGAAAGATTTAGACTGAAATCAAGTCAAGGTACTTGTCTTTTCCTTTGATATCTGGAGATTAACACTTTAACAATACATCTGTCTTTGTGATTTGAAGATCACAAATTACCAAATGTTACACATCCCTAAGGAAGATCACATCAAAGGATGATATTAAATAACAAGATTTCTTAAACAATTATTTGGAGCATCTAGAAAAAAGGAAACCATGGGAATGCTATTATGTAAATTTATGGCAACTTAAAGCAATCTAATGTCTTTATGCATTAAAAGGAAAGGTTCTAACCTAAATGGAATGTGTCTCCTTAGCATATCCAGGTTGATTTTACCTTCTAATCTTCAATATTCTTCATTAAGTAAGTAAGTGTTAGTTGCCCAGTCGTGCCCGACTCTTTGTGACCCCACAGACTGCAGCCCACCAGGCTCTTCTGTCCATGAGATTTTCCAGGCAAGAATACTGGAGTGAGCTGCCATTTCCTTCTCCAGAGGATCTTCCTGACCCAGAGATCGAACCCAGGTTTCCTGCACTGCAGGCAGATTCTTTACTGACTGAGCTACAAGGGAAGCCCCAATCCTTCATTATCTCTGTTCTAAATAAAATTTTCTTTATTTTTTCACCTTCCTGAATTTTCATCATTTACATTAAAAAAAATGTGACTGGTCAAATTGTGAAAGAAACTGAAACAAGCAGCTCCTATAAGTTTGCAAAAGATCAAGTTCCCTCAATCTCAGGTCAGTACAATTATACAGTAAACTGGCTCTCAAGTTTACTTTGAACAGAGATTATTAACCTCTGTGTGATTAATTTGATAATAGGAGATCCATTTAGTTACTTCAGTTAATCTGGATTTCATTCCTCTTCCCAGGAAGTCAGGCCAAATAATGGTCTATTATGGGAGCCAAATATTACCAGTTTTCACTACCTAGCAGCAGCAGCCTTTTTATATTTTAACAAATAGAATGACACAATTAAAAGTAAGAGATTGAATTCATTTTTAAAATATAATTAAAGACAAAAATTTTGTCCAACCCAGAAATTCTTTCCACATAAGGTAGTAAAGAAAGACAAACTTTTATTACTGAACAAACTGTTGGGAGGGGAAATTTCCCCCTCCACTGATTTTGGGTTCTTGTGGATAGACTGCAAATAAAATTTATGCAAGATAAATTAACAGAAGAGAAAAAAAAAAGTTTAATTTCTGTGCACAAAGGTATCATAAAAATGCGACCTAAACAGTGACCAAAGCAGGAAGGTTTTATACTTTTAGACAAAGAAACAATAAATTTGTAAGCAACTGACAGGGTGAAAAAATTTAGGCTTTAGGTGCTTAATTAGTAAGGAATCTAAACAGAGGTTGGGCTTGAGACAGTAAATTAAGGAAGCAGCCAGGTTTGTTAATACAGGTTTCTAGGTCCTGAATTCCTTATTTTCTGGCAATAAGGGTGTCCTTCTACCTCCAGATGCAGGGAGAGCACCTTCAGAGGGACAGAGTAGGGTCAGGGTGTATCTTACATGGACTGTTTCTCAAATAATTTCAATTGAAAGTAATCAAATAGGCCATTATGACATAGTTTGTGGTTGTCCTCCTGAGGCTCCACAAAGTATTAAAATCGGAATGTGATGAGCATCATAGACAATTCACCAAGACATAGGAAAGACAGAAAGAAAGCTCAGTCTTTGTAGATTCAAGTAGATACATCCCATTACGTACACCTTCTCAAGATAATAACCTGTCCTTGTCAGATGTATGGACACCACAACTGCTCACACATAGTGCATTCCAACTTCACCTGTTTGGGGAGACCATCTGTATTAGCTAAGCAGCTTCATCCAGTGGAAAAACACATTTCTCAGCTCTTGAAGACAGGATGTATTTTTGTAACTTGGAGCATGGAGCCAGCCAAAAAAACAGAAGTGGAAGATGGGGTGAGACCTCCCCTGATTTTTACATTTCAATGAGGTGGTTCTCATATTATTAAGGAAAAAAAAAAAAAAAAAACAAGTTTGAGTCCTAACGTTAGTAAAAGGCTGCAAAATACAATTCATATTTTATGGCAAGACAAAAATTTAAACATAAAAACAGAATGGGGAACATGTGTACACCTGTGGCGGATTCATGTTGATGTATGGCAAAACCAATACAATATTGTAAAGTAATTAGCCTCCAATTAAAAGAAATAAATTTAAATTTAAAAAAAAAAGAAAAAAAACCCCAAACAAACCCTGTATCTGCCTTTAGTGTCCACACTCCCCTCTACTGAGCATTGTACCTGCATTATGCCTGGACCAGATCTCTCCACTGGCAGAAATAACTGCTCAGCCATGAAGAGCAGCATTCTCTTACCACCACCAAGACAGTTCCTTAAAAGATATGATTACCAAACAGGAAAGTGGGGTGTTGTGACAGATACATTATGAGGTTGGGAATAACATATACACACTGCTGCTACTGCTGCTAAGTCGCTTCAGTCGTGTCCGACTCTGTGTGACCCTATAGATGGCAGCCCACCAGGCTCCCCCATCCCTGGGATTCTCCAGGCAAGAACACTGGAGTGGGTTGCCATTTCCTTCTCCAATGCATCAAAGTGAAAAGTGAAAGTGAAGTTGCTCTACTTTATATAAAATAAATAACCAGCAAGCATCCACTGTATAGCACAGGGAATTATACTCAATATTTTCTAATAAGCTATAGGTGAAAAGAATCTGAAAAGTGATAAATATTAATATGTACATTAATATATATGTACCATATATATATATATAATTTATATATAAAATTGAATCACTCTGCTGGACACCTGAAACTAACACAGTATTGGAAATCAACTATACTTCAGATAATATCAGGTGTGTTCAGGGTGTATGACTGTAGACTCAACTATAATAAAAAATAAAATAATAAAAAGTAAAGCAAGAAAAAGAAAAGCTATTTTTGAGACATTCAAACTTTATTATAAAATAGACTTTGTACTAGATGATTTTGCCTAACTGTAGACTAATATAAACGTCCTAGGCATGTGTAAAGTAGGTGAGGCTAAGCCACAGTGTTCAGTAAGTAAGGGGTATTAAACACATTTTTGACATGCTATTTTCAACTTACGATGTGTTTATTGGAATGCAATTTCATCATAAGCTAATGAAGATCTGTAATTAAAAATCAATAAATTATTTAAAAAGATAACATTTCTCCTTTATCCTTTAAGGTGTTATGATGACCCACTACTTTGTACTTACAGATCTGGACTTTGCAAATTTTGTCATATAGTGGACAGCCCTCTTTCTCAAAAGCCTGTATAACTGTGCTTTGACCTCTAATCAGAGGAATAGTTCCCAGAGCTTTCTAAGAGGCTGTTCCCAGGTTATAATCCTCAATTTGGCTTGAATAAAATTTTCCATTTTTTTCTTAAATCAATTGATTATTTTTCACTAATAGGTCTATCTAGTTTTCAAAAGTACACACACACACACACACATACATTTCAAAGAGAGAACAACTTACAATTTCAAGTTTTCTAAAGAAAATGAGAAAAAGGAAGGAGGGAACTCTTTCAACATAGATAATTAAGTCTCCTATTTTTAAGGTATTCTGGCCATTAATCATTTTATCATTTCTAAGAAATCTAACATTTTGTATCTCTGATATAGCTTTCCTTTATATATATAGGGCATGGACAGAGGAGCCTGGGGGGCTACAGTCCATGGAGTCACAAAGAGTTGGACTCAACTGAGCGACTAAGCACAGCAAGCACAAGATAACCAAGGAGAAACAAATATAAAATATGTAGTTAAAAGCTTAAATAATGTTTTGGGAAAGGGCAAGTATTAATACCATTTTAAATTTATCTAAAAACAAAGAAAAACATTAATTTCAGAATAGGAACATAGAGTTACCCTGGAGTATTTTCTGTGTGTACTTGTTCATTATTAAGTTTGAAAATAAGTGTAAGCATCCTTAGAGAATGTTTAATCAAGGATATAATTTGCTATATAGGAGTCAGTCAGTTTAGTTCAAAGTATTTTAGGTTAAAAAATACTTTTAACACCCAAAGTATATAAGTGAACATATAATCCCATGTAAAATATAACTGCAGAGCAACTGCACCAATGTGCCACAACGACTGAGCCTGTGCTCTAGACCCTGGGAGCCACAGTGGCTGAGCCCATGTTCTGCAGCCCATGTTCTGAAGTCCATGTTCTGAAGTCTGTGCAAGAGAAGCCACTGCAACGAGAAGCCCCCGCAGTGCAACTTAGGGAGCGGCCCCTGCTCACCACAACTAGAGAAGAGCCCAGGCAGCAGTGAAGACTCAGCACAGCAAAAAATAAGCAAATACAATTATTTTTTGAAAGATTTAGAATGTTAAATGTGTGTGTTAGTCGCTCAGTAATGCCTGACTCTTTGGAACCCCGTGGACTGCAGCGCACCAGGCTCCTCTGTCCATGAGATTTTCCAGGCAAGGATACTGGAGTGGGTTGCCATTTTCTTCTCCAGGGGATCATCCCAACCCATGGATCAAACCTGGGTCTCTGGCACTGAAGGCAGATTCTTTACCAACTGAGCTACAAGGGAAACCCCCTAATACATCTGAATAAATACTGAAAAGTAATTTCAATACACCTGCTTGATAAAAAATGTTAAATTATGGTTATAAACAACTTTGGATTAAAAGATAAATTTATTAAAATTGATACCAAATTTAGATATAGTTACTGAAATATAAGAAGTGTTTTCATTTTAGACTCATTTAGAATTCATATTATGTATTAATTAATCACAGGCACAATGGACTTCTTTATTGATTATATAAAGTGGTTTCACACAGTATCACATATAAAGATTCAAAAAAAAAATGTGGTGTTCTCAATAAATGAGACAAAACTTCACCATCCATCTTCAAGTTTTGTTGATGGGGAACAATTTTTGAATATTTTGGAATTTCCTTATTTCCATGTATTCCCTTATTTCCATTTTCATGTTGGTTTCCATACTACAGGGGCTTCTCTGGTAGCTCAGACTGTAAAGAATTCGCCTGCCTTGCAGGAGACCTGGTTCAACCCCTTGGTCAGGAAGATCCCCTGGAGAAGAGAATGGGTACCCACTCCAGTATTCTTGCCTGGAGAACCTCCATGGACAGAGGAACCTGGCGGGCTACAGTCCATGGGATTGCAAAGAGTCGGACACAACTGAGAAATTTCATTTTCAAATATAGGTATATAGTGAATGTATGATTAGAAAAAAAATCTAAAGTTTATACAGACAAGCACCTACATTTTTAAGCACAAAGTGGAACGTAAAATTAAAATTTCACATTGTTGAAGGAAAATTGGTTTAATCACAGGCTTCTATTTCTTATTTACAAAGCTCTTGAGGAAACATTTGTTACAACAATACTATTAATAATTCCTAAAAGAATGATGTATTATTGCATCAAAGCCTACCTTTAAAAAATACATAGTTTGTATAAACTCACAGAAACTAAACTTTTTCCAACCTGAGAATTTCTTTAGTTATTGAAACACATCATCACCAGATAAGATGGCAGACTTTTTGGATGGTGCTATGAGCCAAATACTTGTGCCCCTTGCTAAATTTATATGCTGAAGTCCCAACACACAATGTGAAGATACCTGGATGTAGAGCCTTTGAGGGGTAATTATGTCAAGAAGGCAGAGCCCTGGTTTGATATTATTAATGCTTTTATAAGAAGAGACATCAGAAAATTCTCTCTCCCTCTCTCTTTCTCCTTCTCCCTCTCTCTCTGTCAGGTGAAGATACAGTGAGAGGGTGGCCAGGTGCAAAAGAGCTCATGTCAGAAACTCTCCATGTGGAAACTCTATCTCAGAATCAGATCAGATCAGATCAGTCTCTGAGTCGTGTCCGACTCTTTGTGACCCCATGAATCGCAGCAGCCAGGCCTCCCTGCCCATCACCAACTCCCGGAGTTCACTCAGATTCACGTCCATCGAGTCGATGATGCCATCCAGCCATCTCATCCTCTGTCGTCCCTTTCTCCTCTGGCCGCCAATCCCTCCAAGCATCAGAGTCTTTTCCAATGAGTCAACTCTTCACATGAGGTGGCCAAAGTACTGGAGTTTCAGCTTCAGCATCATTCCTTCCAAAGAAATCCCAGGGCCGATCTCCTTCAGAATGGACTGGTTGGATCTCCTTGCAGTCCAAGGGACTCTCAACAGTCTTCTCCAACACCACAGTTCAAAACCATCAATTCTTTGGCGTTCAGCCTTCTTCACATCCATACATGACCACAGGAAAAAACCATAGCCTTGACTAGACAAACCTTTGTTGGCAAAGTAATGTCTCTGCTTTTGAATACGCTATCTAGGTTGGTTCCAAGGAGTAAGCGTCTTCTAATTTCATGGCTGCAGTCACCATCTGCAGTGATTTTGGAGCCCAGAAAAATAAAGTCTGACACTGTTTCCACTGTTTCCCCATCTATTTCCCATGAAGTGAAGGGACCGGATGCCATGATCTTTGTTTTCTGAATGTTGAGCTTTAAGCCAACTTTTTCACTCTCCATTTTCACTTTCATCAAGAGGCTTTTTAGTTCCTCTTCACTTTCTGCCATAAGGGTAGTGTCATCTGCATATGTGAGGTTATTTATATTTCTCCCGGCAATCTTGATTCCAGCTTGTGCTTCTTCCAGTCCAGTGTTTCTCATGATGTACTCTGCATATAAGTTAAATAAACAGGGTGACAATATACAGCCTTGATGAACTCCTTTTCCTATTTGGAACCAATCTGTTGTTCCATGTCCAGTTCTAACTGTTGCTTCTTGACCTGCATACAAATTTCTCAAGAGGCAGATCAGGTGGTCTGGTATTTCCATCTCTTTCAGAATTTTCCACAGTTTCTTGTGATCCACACAGTCAAAGGCTTTGGCATAGTCAATAAAGCAGAAATAGATGTTTTTCTGGAACTCTCTTTCTTTTTCCATGATCCAGTGGGTGTTGGCAATTTGATCTCTGGTTCCTCTGCCTTTTCTAAAACCAACTTGCACACCAGGAAGTTCACAGTTCACATATTGCTGAAGCCTGGCTTGGAGAATTTTGAGCATTACTTTACTAGCGTGTGAGATGAGTGCAATTGTATGGTAGTTTGAGCATTCTTTGGCATTGCCTTTCTTTGGGATTGGAATGAAAACTTACCTTTTCCAGTCCTGTGACCACTGCTGAGTTTTCCAGATTTGCTGGCATATTGAGTGCAGCACTTTCACAGCATCATCTTTTAGGATTTGTCATAGCTCAACTGGAATTCTATCACCTCCACTAGCTTTGTTCATAGTGATGCTTTCTAAGGCCCACCTGACTTCACATTCCAGGATGTCTGGCTCCAGGTCAGTGATCACACCATCGTGATTATCTGGGTTGTGAAGCTCTTTTTTGTACAGTTCTTCTGTGTATTCTTGCCACCTCTTCTTAATATCTTCTGCTTCTGTTAGGTCCATACCATTTCTGTCCTTTATCGAGCCCATCTTTGCATGAAATGTTCCTTTGGTATCCCTGATTTTCTTGAAGAGATCACTAGTCTTTCCCATTCTGTTGTTTTCCTCTATTTCTTTGCATTGATCGCCAAAGAAGGCTTTCTTATCTCTTCTTGCTATTCTTTGGAACTCTGCATTCAGATGTTTACATCTTTCCTTTTCTCCTTTGCTTTTCACTTCTCTTCTTTTCACAGCTATTTGTAAGGCCTCCCCAGACAGCCATTTTGCTTTTTTGCATTTCTTTTCCATGGGGATGGTCTTGATCCCTGTCTCTTGTACAATGTCACAAACTTCATTCCATAGTGCATCAGGCACTCTATCTATCAGCTCTAGGCCCTTAAATCTATTTCTCACTTCCACTGTATCATCATAAGGGATTTGATTTAGGTCATACCTGAATGGTCTAGTAATTTTCCCTACTTTCTTCAATTTAAGTCTGAATTTGGCAATAAGGATTTCATGGTCTGAGCCACAGTCAGCTCCTGGTCTTTTTTTTTGCTGACTGTATAGAGCTTCTCCATCTTTGGCTGCAAAGAATATAATCAATCTGATTTCAGTGTTGACCATCTGGTGATGTCCATGTGTAGAGTCTTCTCTTGTGTTGTTGGAAGAGGGTGTTTGTTATGACCAGTGAATTTTCTTGGCAAAACTCTATTAGTCTTTGACCTGCTTCATTCTGTATTCCAAGGCCAAATTTGCCTGTTACCCTAGGTGTTTCTTGACTTCCTCCTTTTGCTATCTCAGAATACCAGCCTCCAAAACTGTGAGAAAATAATTATCTGTTCTTTAAGCCATTCAGTCCCCAGTTTAAGCTAAGACATGCTACCACCACCACACTCTGGTTTCACCAGTTATGCCTTTGTCTCTGAGAAATTTTGGCAAAGGGCAAGTGTCTGCCTTTTATTGTAAATTTCAGAATGGAAGCGGGAAGAATAAAGAATAAGATGTGCAGGTTTGCTATCTTAGTCTTTCTTCTTTCTTCTATATCCTCAGCAAACAGGATTTTATTTTTTTTATATTGAATGATTCAACATTTTTCACTATATTGTTTCAAAATTTAAAATGTACTTAAATATGATTGAGTTAATATGCCCAGATATTATCATAAAAACTTCATTTTATTAGGTTCCAACAATGTGCCAAGAGCCAATAGTGAAAAATACAAAAGATACAGAACCAATACCATATAATCTTCATATATCCTAAGAAAAAGGCATAGTCAGCCTTGTACTCTGATAATAAACATTAAACCTTAGCAAAGTTAAGCAAAGTTTTCAATGTCATGTGTCTAGTTAGTGGTAATGCTGAGATTTATAGTTAATTTTATTAGATTCTAAGTTTGCTGAAATTATTAAGAATGTAAGGATTCCTTCCTAGGGAATGCCAGGGAAGTAGCCCATGTAAGTTATACTAAGCTTCTTCAGAAACATAAAGCTCTGCCTGTTCTTTACCCAAAGTGAGAAATGGGCCTGTTCATGAGCATTCCTTGCCCTCTCTGATTCTTTTCTCCTTGCATAAAAGTTGGAAATCCATTTTTTCACCTTGGTTTCACCTTCATCTAAACAGTTTAAGATTTTCAACATGATCATCACATTTTTATTTAGCTTTTATTGCTATAAACCATCTTTATCTCAGCTTGTGACATGTCGTTTCTATTTCTACAACTTAAAACACTTTCTAATGTAAGTGTAACAAAAAGAATAACCTAACTGGTTATGTTCATGAATTTTATTTTCTTTTTGTTCCTCGTATTCTCAATTTTCTAGATATGATTATTTTTCATTACATTTATTTTGCCATTTTCAATGTCTAATAAATACAGAATTAAATAAAATTTAATAATATATGTACATATAAATGATATTCCATAAGAAACATGGTCTGACCAATTCACTGGCATATATTTTAATTCCTCATTGTCATTGTTTGTTACACTTAAATTCAGAAATAAAAGTTCCTGATACTACAATTGATACTCTTAAATAGGGAAAGGCAAGCAAAGGCAAAAATGGCTTACAAAAATTTTCTTTAATAGAAACACAGATTAAAAAAAAAGAGAGAAGAACAACTCTTAGAAAGGAATTTGGTAGAAATTTAGACTAATTTTCAAGCAAAAATGAAAAAACTCATTATCTCCAGGAAAAAAAAAAAAAGAGGATCCATGAATCTTGAATGGAATATTACAAACAGAATATGCAAATAGTAAGCCTAGGAACTTCACAGAGCATACGGACATGAGTCATGATCCATACACTGAGCAGCTGAAAAACTGTCCCAACACAAACCAGGCAGGAAAATGATTAGCTCTCTGCAGAAGGTAAATAAGAATCACTGGATGCTTATGGAAAACAGGAAGAAAAAGAGTAAAAGTAGAATACTGAAAATCTTCAAAGTAAGACCACCAGTCCTTTTCATGAGATTGTATTATTGTTGACATAAATACACTGCCTCTCACTGGGGAATGATTCTTTTGCAGCTATCAACAACAGTTTACTCATGTTACTTAATTGCATCTAAAAAATGTAAAGGAAAATGAGATGTCTAACTTTTGATTAGTAGACTTTAAATCACTGCTGTATAAAGACTGATCCATGGGTCCTGGAGTGAAGGTGGTAATGAGAGGAAATGAAGTTGATCCTTAAAAAAACCAAATACGTGAAATCAACATAAAATCTGTATAAGTCACTCAAATCTTGGAACCATTTTTTAACTGCAGCATAAACTAGGTTCTATTATTGAGAAGTGTTCTTACAGTTGATTCCCAGAATTCTAGCAGTATGGTTTATGATTTCCAGGAAGAAGGTTATAACACATTACAGTGGGGAAACTGATTGGTTGAGAGAAAAAAAAAAGACCTAAAGGTTCTGCTGGCAAGTGAATGAACCTTAGTGATGAACCTGATACTCCCAGAAGGAAATTCTAATCTTTCAGTAGGAAAAGCATTAACTGAGATCTCAAATAATGCAGATATTTAGTTTTCCAAGAATATGATTACACAAATATGTACACACAAACCTGGACACAACCCTAATAAGTGTAATTCAGCTAGAAACATTAGGTCTTTAGTCCCCTACTCTTAAATAGGGACAGGAAAGCAAGGGCAAAAATGGCTTACAAAAATTTTCTTTAATAGAAACACAGATTAAAAAAGAAAGGCAAGAACAACTCTTAAAAAGGAATTTGGTAGAAATTTAGACTAATTTTCAAGCAAAAATTTAAAAACTCATTATCTCCAGAAAAAAAAAAAAAACAGAGAATCTATGAATCTTGACTGGAATACTACAAACAGAATATGCATATAGTAAGATGGAGCTCTTGAAAATTATGATAGAAATTTTAAAAAATAAATAAAGTTATTAGAACAGAGTTAGTGAAATAAAGAGAAGTAAAAATTAGAAGAGCTGGTTTAAATAAATTAGAAAATCATCCCAGACTTCCAACATCTCAATAACAGGAGTTTCTGAAAGAAAACACAGTAAAACAAAAAGAAGAAAGTGTCAAGGAAGTAGCTCAAAACTAAGAATTATAAGAACTAAAGGATTTCGGCTTCCAAATAGAAAAAGTTGATAGAGCAGACAGCACAAACACTCTACAAAGTGAATCCAAAAAAGAAATCTATTTCTGGATTTTCCGTGAACTAGACATACTCAAGGATTCTTGCTATAAAGCACCAAAAGTGCTACAGAAGGCAAAATATTAAAATGATTAAAAGAGACTAAAAGAAAATAAGGACAATCATTTCTGAAGTAAACAAAAACTGTGATCTTGAATATCAGGAGTGATAACTGAAGACACTGCTAGTCTCTAGTATCTACATACATTATTTTATCTTAGAGTTTTGGTTCATGAATAGATAACAAAAGAATATTCTTGAACACATACACAGTAATAAGCCTCATTGTAGATCATATTGTATAAAGTTAGGACTTAGGAAAAGTTACATGGGGAAGGTGAAACAGCAAAAAAAAAAAAAAAAAAAAATTAAAAGTGATACTCCTTGATGGTTCAGTGGGTAAAGAATCTGCCTGCAATGCAGGAGACACAGGATGCTCAGGTTCAGTGCATAGGTTGGGAAGATAACTTGGTGAAGGAAATGGCAATCCACTCCAGTATTCTTGCCTGAAAAATTCCATGGACAGTGACGTCTGATGGGCTACAGTCCAATGAGCCGCAAAGAGTTGCACACAACTGAGTGACTAAGCACAAATGCACTCAACTGAAAATACTGTCTCAAGTTTGGTTGCAGGCTGTCTGTGTCTGAGAATAAGTGTTGATAGAAGTTAAGACCCTACAACATGGTTTAGCAGATAAACACAGTTGGACACAACTGAGCAGAGGTCCTAGAGAGATCAGAAAAAAAGGAGTCTTATTCTTTTTGATGATTACATTTCAAAGGAATAGCTCCCAAGTCCTTGAAAGAGTCCCTATGTATGCTTTGCTATGCAAAGTTGCTTCAGTCCTGTCTAACTCTTTGCAACCCTATGGAATATAGCCCGCCAGGCTCCTCTGTCCATGGGGATTCTTCAGGCAAGAATACTGGATTGGGTTGCCATTTCCTTCTCCAGGGGATCTTCCTGACCCAGGGATCGAATCCATGTCTCCTGCATTGGCAGGAGGGTTCTTTACCACTACTGCAACCTGGGAAGCCCTTGAGAAAGAGTCCCAGGTTGTTGTAAAAGACACACACACATCTCAAAGGCATCAGGAATGGATTTACAATTGCAAGTTTTCTAAAGTAAATGCTCTAAGAAAAAGGAAGAAGGGGTCCATCAGGTTTTGTCTAGAATAAACAGTAAATAGTTTTAGCAGTCTTGAACTTTCCTAGGTGGAACTAAAGGAAAGTTTTGAGAGAGTCATTTCCTAGGCAGGTTGATAAGAAGTGTAGGGGTCCCCAAGGAGAGAGGGGTCTAGAATTCTCATGGAGGAAGAAAGGAAAAACTTTTTTGTCCTTCTACATTCCTTAGGATTATATAACAATAATATATCCTGTTTGAGGACAGTCTCTGGAAAAAATCTTCAGGCTAATCCTATGATCTTAAAATGTAAATTATAGGAATAAGTCTAGTGAGGTCTTTACAACCTCCAGACATTCTTTTGATTCACTGTAATAACTAATTAGACAGTACATAAATCCTTGGCTAACACTAGCAAGGAGGTACTCTTTTTGCCACTTTCTGATGCCTATGTCAGAAGCTTTCTCTATCTCCTTTATACTTTAATAAAACTTTATTACACAAAGCTCTGAGTGATCAAGCCTCGTCCCTGGCCCTGGATTGAATTCTTCTCCTCTGGAGGCCAAGAATCCCGGCGTCTTTTCCGTGGTTCCACAACAACCTTTCAGTTTTGTTATCCTATGGACATTTCTATAGGCTGGTAGAGGCCATGCTAGAGTTGGGTCAAGTCTCTTAGTGGAGACGATTGATACCCTCACTGGTGTTGAGAGATCTGAACTTCTGTGATTTCCATTTGCTGAGCTTTAATTTCCCAAGTCAAGATAAAGGTTAAGAACCAAATAATAACACTCTAGTTCCCAGTCGGCACTAGTGGTAAAGAACCCTCCTGCCAATGCCAAACACTTAAGAGATGCAGGGTCAAATCCCTGGATCGGGGAAGATCCCCTGGAGGAGTGCATGGAAACCCACCCCAATATTCTTGCCTACAGGATCCCATGGACAGAGGAGGCTGGTGGGTTACAGGCCATGGGGGTCACACAGAGTCAGACCCAACTGAAGCAACTTAGTATACACAGTTCTAGCTTTAAGAAATTCTTTTCATCTTATAGTTGCGAGACAAGTTTTCTGAATGACAAACTCAGTTTTTGATTTTTTGGGCAGCTGGTAAAAATAAAAATTGAGTTCATAATGTTAAAGGTCTCATATCAAATATACAGATGGCATGGTTTAGTAAAGAAAAGAAGCCAATGAACTGAAAAGGAGGTGTCTATTTCAGTATTTGTAAGTATGGGAAACCAAGTCTTCCTAAGTTCTCTTGCCTCATTGATGATTAATCTCTTTTCAAAACTTTATTCCCTTTCTTGTCTTTTTCTTGTTCCCTCAGAACTGATGTCTATCAAAGAAAATGGGGGATTAAAACCAAGTAGGACCCTGAGGGGGTTTTCTGGGTATAAAAATCCCTCTGTGTCTTCTGGTTCTTGATAGAAAAAAGCCTTTAGTCTCCTAGGCCTTGGTTCCAAGTTCCAAACAGCAGACTCAAGCAGTTATGGATTAGACTCAACTATTAGTTTTGCCTGAAGTGATATGGATAACAATCTGATGTATATCTCTGAGTTGTGCTGCAGAAATTTAGAGCTCCCATCCAGTGGAGGATTGTGACTACACACTGACCACAAGCACTGGACCCAGACTGGTTGGAACCAGAAGGTTGATGATGGAGATTCCTGAAACATCACCCTGTTATTTCACCAGCAACCAATCAGAAGAAGACCCACAAGCTGATCAGGCACCCTATAAACTTTCCCCAACACTGCCTTTAAAAGCTTTCCCCAAGAGGGAGTTCAGGTCTTCTGAGCATGAGCTGTCTTTCCTCCTTGCTTGGCACCTACAAATAAACTTCAACCTTGCTGCAAACACCTGCGCTCAAAGTTTGGCTTTCTGCCCTGTAAGCACACAGTCTCTTGCTCTGGAACATATATCAAACCCTCAAATTGTATTAAGATTCCTTTTTCAGTAGGAGCAGCCTTCCCTCCACATTCTGAGGAAGTGTGGTAGAGTACATGGATGGGTCATTTAATACATCTGCGGCCATACACTTCTTCCTTATAAACTTGCAGTCCACTCTCTGACTTCCCTTGTGGCTCTGGTATTGACCATATGACTTTGTTTGGGAAACCGGATATTAGAAAAGACACAAGCAGAAGGATGAAAAAGTATCATAAAAGAATGTAACTCGGCACATCCAGTTGGAAGAGATGCACAGAGTAAGGCATGGGGAAAGAGTGCAGAGTACCCATGCCCTTTCCAAGTGCTCCACTCTCCTGAAATTTCTATATATTCACCAACCTGAAAACTCTCTGAACCTAGTCCTTTTGTTTGGTTTTGTTTTTAATGGAGGCTTCATTATGCAGGTATGATTGATCAAATCATTGATCAATTTTTCTTTTACTTCTTCTGCATACTCCTCTGCATTTATCATGAAAATATGTCTAGATGAGTTTTCTTAAAGAAGACAGACCAAGTGAGGCAGAACTGAAGGGTTTAATCAAGGCCCAATGTGAAACTGTGATTTATAATAAGAAATATATATTTGTCCCATTTCTGACACAGAGCTCCTAAAACCCTTATGATTTCCTAAGCAGTGAGAACCATACAAGTGTATTTTGTTATAAGTAAGGTGACTTCTGGAAAGCACCTAAGAATGGGGGGTGGCTGACTGGAGAGCCAACCATGTGATTATAGGGTCAGAGGTTTCAGTCCTACCCACTGACCTCTGGGGAGGGGAAAGGATGGGAGGTTGAATCAACTGCCAGTGGTCAATGATTTGATCAATCATACCTGCATAATGAAGCCTCCATTAAAAACAAAACCAAACAAAAGGACTAGGTTCAGAGAGTTTTCAGGTTGGTGAATATATAGAAATTTCAGGAGAGTGGAGCACTTGGAAAGGGCATGGGTACTCTGCACCCTTTCCCCATGCCTTACTCTATGCATCTCTTCCAACTGGATGTGCCTGAGTTACATCCTTTTATGATAAACTGGCACTCTAGTATGCAAAATGGCTCTGAGTTCTCTGAGGTGCTCCAGCAAATTAACTGAACCCAAGATGGGGGTTTTTGGAACCTCTGTTCTACAACTGATCAGTCAGAAGCATGGGAGATAACTTGGAATAACTAGAGCAGTCTGAAATGGTAGGAGTGGAAGGCAGCAGTCCTATAGGACTGGGCCCTTAACCTGTGGGATCAGATGCTATTTCTAGATGGATAGAGTCAGAATTGGAGAAGGCAATGGCAACCCACTCCAGTACTCTTGCCTGGAGAATCCCATGGACAGAGGAGCCTGGTGGGCTGCAGTCCATGGGGTCACTAGGAGTCGGACACGACTGAGCGATTTCACTTTCACCTTTCATGCATTGGAGAAGGAAATGGCAACCCACTCCAGTGTTCTTGCCTGGGGAATCCCAGGGACGGGGCAACCTGGTGGGCTGCCGTCTACGGGGTCGCACAGAGTCCGACGTGACTGAAGCGACGTAGCAGCAGCAGCAGCAGCAGCAGCAGAGTCAGAATTGGAGCTTTCCAGGTGGTGCTGGTGGTAAAGAACCTGCCTGTCAAAGCAGGAGATGAAGGAGACGTGGGTTCAATCTGTATGTCAGGAAGATCCCCTGGAGGAGGACATGACAACCCACTCCAGTATTCTTGCCTGGAGAATCCCCATGGACAGAGGTGCCTTGTGGGTATAGTTCATAGGGTCACAGAGTCAGACATGACGGAAGTGACTGAGCATGCAGGCGTGCAGTGTCAGAATTGAGTTATTTGGTGGTGTGGGGGTAAAACCACCACCACCGGATTTGGAATGCTATTTACTACCATCCTAAGCAGTCATCTGTCAGCATAGTCTCTCAGCCATCTCGCATCTCTCAGTTATCTCTCATCTTGTCAGTTGACTAAGAGACAGGAACAAGCCCAGATCAGGCTAGAGTTAGTGTACAGAAGTGCTCCTTGCAGTCCTACTGAAAAAGCAGCTGGGATATGTGTAAAAAGCCATTGATATACATTTTTGGATGTAATCCTGGCAGCAATCTCTCTTCTTCCTGAAGTAAGCAAGAGACTTAGCTTAAATGATATCAGGTTAAAGGACATGTCCAAGATGTGAGATTTAGTTTGCTTCATATACATTTGAGTCCTAAAAAAAAAAAAAAAGTCTGCTATTTCTCCCTTTCCTCTTCTTTATCTGTTTCTTACTTTCCTTTTCTTTCTTTTTTCCTCCCTTTCAATGAATAATTAACAACTTGGCCTCCATAGTATTAAACAAAAATCCCTCCACAATTAAACCTTAAAATCATGGTTGGAATCAACTCTACAATATATTTTACACAAAATGCCCCATGGTATTATGCTTAAACTTAAAAATAACTAGTGAATGCCCATAAGTTAAATTATGAAAAGAGAAAAATAATATTTTCACAAGTGTATGTAAATGCTTTAAATACATTATTAATGCATTTAAAAACAACCAATCACTTTTGGGAGATAATAATTAATACAGAGAGTAAATATATTTGGAGGGCAGTTTCATTTAATTAAATTAATATTGAATACATTCAGCCATTACATTACTAAGCATGTTAAAAACCTACATTTTACTATGCAAAGTAACTGTAATTGAATAAGCAAGAATATAAGAAAGACTTTATTTAGATCTCCCCATTTTGTTTTACATTTTGGGGAACTAAGCCTACTTGGTATACTGAGAAAGAGGTGATTATTTTTTCTTATAAAATATTTATTTTATTTCTTCCTACATTCAAAGATTATATTTAAGGAATAAAAGGCAGAAATAAGTGTAGAGCTTTTTTCTTGTATTATTTTAAAAATCCAAATTTTTAAAATTCATAAATACTAGTTATTTTCTAGGATTTACAGAGAAATTTTAAAGGTTAATTTACACATACACAGACATATAATACACATAGAATATACATATGTAATATACTACTACGTGGGAAAGAGAGTGCTATTAAACCTCACATTCAGCTCTAAATTAACAAAGTATTCTTGTAATGAAAATTTTGTTTCCTAAAATTTATTTTATAAATACCACTACCATAAAAAATCCTTTTGAGATAAACAATTACTCCTCTCTCATTCAGCCCCTCCTCTCCAGGTGCCATACACATGCTACACAGATTAAGTTTTAAAAGACCATGATTACTGCCAGTCCAGGTTCAACGCACGATACTGGATGCTTGGGGCTGGTGCACTGGGACGACCCAGAGGGATGGTATGGGGAGGCAGGAGGGAGGAGGGTTCAGGATGGGGAACACATGTATACCTGTGGCGGATTCATTTTGATATTTGGCAAAACTAATACAATTATGTAAAGTTTAAAAAAAAAAAAAAGACCATGATTACTTGTTTCTGATTTACACTTAAATCAAAAAATTTGAGTAAAGATATGCTCTATAGCAATGCATAAACTGCTGTTTCTTAAGATTTTTCTCTGAATGTACAAAATCTGGATATATACCTCCCATGAAATTTTGTTCTGAAAAGAAGTAATTTGGTAACTACACCCCACTAGCCTAAGAACATATGAGGCTTCCTAAAGCAGTTTTACTTCTGCTGGTTAAAAGAAAATATATAATAACTGTAATACAACAGGAACTGTGCTGGGCCCTGGAAGTGTAGAGATGAAATACACAAAACATTCTCCCTGTAGGATGTCACAGCCTCGGGAGGAAAGCAGACAGGCACTCACCATTATAATGGACAAAAATACATATTATATTTGAAAAACTCAACACGCTGTATAGGAACTCTTTCGACCAAGAGAGATCTTACTGAAGCAATTAGTCACTTGGAATTGAGAGAGAGAGAGAGAAGGCAAGACAACATAGAAGTTGGCTTCATTCACCAAGATGTGAACTAAATGCAGGTCCAGACTTCAAATGTGAATTTTGAGAAGGAAAATGACCTAGAACTTTGTCAAAGGATTGTTATTTCATATTATTTTTTATGTGATTAGGTTTACTCATCCACAGAGAGTACAAAGAACTATAAAGGGTGGAGAAATAGAATTCTGTTTTCAGTATCTTTAAGTAGCTATCCTGTGTAAGCCAAATAGAGATATAATGCAAATAATAATAAAATTATAAAATTTATGTAGAAATAATACCATGTGGTGGCTTAGTGATATCATGCACAACTGTTTCATGGACTCATGCAGCTGGAAGAGGGAGAACAATCATTGAATTTAACCACTTCATACATTATGGACTACTTGAGAAATTAATAATTTGCCCAAGGTCAAGCAATGAGTCTTCTTGGTTTTTAGTTCAATTTGTCCACTTTCTGACTCTAATGGGAGCTCAGAGGTAAAAGAGAAGTAATCCTATCTCATCTGGAGGAAGAAAAAAAAAGGAAGCAAATATTTTTCAGAAGTCTTATTTGGCCTGTAATTTTACTGCCTTCTCCATTATGCCTCAGAGAATCTGACATAGAAGCTTTGAAAGCAGTGAGTTCTGAACACAAAAATAGAATGTCTATGGTTTTATTCATATTTAGGAGCAGCAGTTTGAAGGAAGTGAAGCTGCAGCTGTACTTTTCCACGTTACTTAGCAACTGGTATGAGTCAAGAAGAATCACTGAAACTCACAGGCACTAGTGGGAGCACGACAAATGCCATAAAAAAAAAAAAAACCTACGGGGTGGATCTACCTGTCAACTTTCAATATGCTATTAAGCAATAAAATAAGGGTCATTCCTACATTAATGATGTAAATTCAATTTTAAAGGCTGGCAGTGACTGCATAGGGAGGCTCCCACAGGCACAGTGCCTGTCAGATAGATTCTTTGGTCAGATTTATTAAACTGAATTATTAGGCAAATATTTCTGGCCTGAAACATTGATTTACTTTACAGAAGATAAGTTTACACGATTTCATTGATGTATTTTGGGGAAAACTTATTAATAGTGTGTTTATGGTTTGTCAAAATGAAAAATAGGAAATGTTTTAAGATATTTAAAGTGTCTTAAAAATCACTATATCTAAATATGCACAACTAAAATGCAAAAGACTTTTAGGTAAGAAGAAACAAAGGCTAAAAAATGAGATATAATATAAAAAATTCAAGAAGGAACAAGGGGAATCATAATGTATGACTTAGTTGGTATTTAGAAAAGTATTTTGCTTTCAAAAGTAAGAAATGCTTTCTGAAAACACAGAGGAAGAAACTATTTCCAAATAGGACACTATAATATTTAAAATTTGAGAGCATCACAGATTACATGGAAAAATACATACTATGAAATAATTTTTAAAATCCTAGAAAGAAAATGTTTCAGCAAGTTTTGTAGGGACCCAAAATATATGGAATTTGTTTATACTGTCACACAGAGAGAGTTTACCTGAAAACATAAATTATAAAAAGCTAAAAGGTGTTATTTCAGCTATTGTGATCTACAAACATTTTATATCAATAAAACTTGTCAACAACTTACACTAAGCTTTTTCTTTCTCCTAATGCAAAGCAGATGGGCCATTCCAAAATCAATCTCTGAGCTCTCCACAACCCTCTTTCACCACTGCCTTCACTTCACCAGATAACAAGTGTTGGCCCATCTTTTGCTATCTGAACTACAAAAAGAGCCTTCTAGTGATAGCACTACTGCTTTCCCTAACGTCCTTCAGAAATCTCCACAAAGAGTCAGAGTGATGTTTATAAGACTTATCATATACATATTGGGCAGATCCCTGGAGAAGAAAATGGCAACCTACTCCAGTATTCTTGCCTGGAAAATCCCATGGACAGAGAAGCCTTGCAGGCTATAGACCACGGGATCGCAGAGTTGGATAAGACTGATCGACTTAGCACACACACATATACATATCATTAGATCAATCACTTCCTTTTCATTGCTTCAGATGTTCTGTATAGCTCTCTAACTTCATCTCATAAACCACTTACTAAACTTAGCTATTCAGCCTTTTTTATTTTATTCTAGAATCCCTCAGGATCTGGATGTAGGTTTAAAATTACTTTTCACTATTATTTTTAATTCCTTCCAACACGTGCATTTAGATTTTCCCTACAAACAGCCTCACTTTACCTCAGGGACTATTTTATTTGCTGTTCTCTCTGACTGGTATATTTCTACCCTATATCCCTGAAGATAGGGTCTCAACTTAAATATTTACTCTTTAGAGATTTCTCCATCCCTCCAAATTCTAAACTGGTTCTTCTCCTAAATAGCTACTGTAAAATATGTTGTTGTTTAGTCACTCAGTCCTGTCTGACTCTTTGCAACCTCATGGACTTCAGCCCACCAAGCTGCTCCATTCATGGAATTCTCCAGGCAAGAACACTGGGGGAGATTGCCATTTCCTTTTCCAGGGGATCTTCCTGATCCTAGGATCAAACCCACATCTCCTACATTGGCAGGTGGATTCTTTATCACTGAGCCACCAGGGAAGCCCACTGTATTACATATACCACTTTTTAACTTATTTTTGAACATACTGATGTCATACTAAATTATTTATTTTTACTTGTTTATTGTCCCTATGCCCCTATCAATTTGCAAGGATCTTTAGAATAGAGTTTTCTTAGGAATGGTTCACTGTTATCAAGAATCTATGAGTTGCACATTTTGCATCAATAAATGTTAGATGAATACATGACTAGTAATTAATACATTCATTGGTAGAGTGGAAATAGACAATAAAGCATAGGACATGATATGAAATGAAAGAAGTAGACAAAAAAGAATATAAGAACATTTAAATGCTGGCTTTCAAACTGTAGGCACAGAACAGCTGTTCTCATGCGCAAAGGAAGCTTTAGGGCTAGGTCCTGATGACTCAGGCTCTTTTCTCCATCGGGGCAAATGCAGAAACCTTGTGTTGAGATGACAGCATCATAAAATATTGGTGACTTTTATCGGCTTATATTCATTAAGTGGCCACAGGAGAAAGAAATGCATTTTGCTTTGTTAAGAAGTTAAATATGTGTCCTGAATTCATAAATCTGTGGACAGACTTTGCAGAGTCAACCCATCCATCTAAATTATACACAAAATGTTCAAAACAGCAAAAGAGACACTGATGTATAGAACAGTCTTATGGACTCTGTGGGAGAGGGAGAGGGTGGGAAGATTTGGGAGAATGGCATTGAAACATGTAAAATATCATGTATGAAATGAGTTGCCAGTCCAGGTTCGATGCACGATACTGGATGCTTGGGGCTAGTGCACTGGGATGACCCAGAGGGAGGGTATGGGGAGGGAGGAGGGAGGAGGGTTCAGGATGGGGAACACATGTATACCTGTGGCGGATTCATTTTGATATTTGGCAAAACTAATACAATTATGTAAAGTTTAAAAATAAAATAAAATTAAAAAAATAAATTATACACAAAATGTTGAGTGTACATGTATTTCTCTGAGAAGAGTACTCATAGTTTTGTCCGAACTTCAAAGGGATCCTTCATCTCTTTGTTGTCATGATAGCCTCTTGCAAACTCACAAAATAAACAAACTAAACAAAGGTCAGAACAAAGACAAGACATCTTTGTTTATATATGTAGAAGAATTTCACACCAAGTTAGAATGAGTGACATGAAATTAAATTAAAATCCAAGTTGCATTACTAATCTTCAAAATCCTCCTAGGGTACATATTTGGTATATTTTATCTTCAGATATGCAGTTGCTACACTCTATAGGCACAGAGTGTGCCTTTAGTTCCTTTAGAGGAACTAAAGAACCTCTTGATGAGGGTGAAAGAGGAGAGCTAAAAAGCTGGCTTGAAACTCAACATTAAAAAAAAATTAAGATCATGGTATCTGGTCCCATCACTTCATGACAAATAGATGGGGGAAAAGTGGAAATAGTGACGAATTTAATTTTCTTGGGTTCCAAAATTACTGGGGATGGTGACGCAGCCATTAAATTAAAAGATGCTTGCTCCTTGGAGCAAAGTTTTTCCAGCAGTCACGTACAGACAAGAGAATTGGACCATAAAGAAGGCTGAGCACCAGAGAATTGATACTTTGGAACTGTGTTGCTGGAGAAGACCCTTGAGAGTCCTTGGACTGCAAGGAGATCAAACGAGTCAATCCTAAAGGAAATTAACCCTGAGTATTCATTGGAAGGATTGATGTTGAAGCTGAAACTCCGATACTCTGGTCACCTGATGTGAAGAGCCGACTCACTGGAAAAGACCCTGATTCTAGGAAAGATGAAGACAAAGGAAGGGCGTGGCGGAGGATGAGATGTTTAGATAGCATCACCAACTCAATGGATACGAATTTGAGCAAACTCTGAGAGCTAGTGGAGGACAGAGAGCCTGGCATGTTGCAGTTCATGGGGTAGCAAAGATTTGGACATGGCTTAGCTACTGAAGAACAACAACATATTTTGTTTCAGAAAGAGCATCTTCTGCATTTATTCATTTGCATTTAACATTATGAAGTACTGAGGTTCTGAAACTAATTCATCTCTTTGCAAAGAATTTAATAATATTACTCTAATGAAAAAAAAAATCACAGAGGATAGGAAACCTCATGTGCCCAGTATATTCATTTATTTAGAATACTAGAGATAATAGGGGTTGTGACTAAGAGCACAGTTTCCAAAACAGATCATGGATTTGAATCCTGCTTAACATATAATTATGACCTTAAATGAATTACTTTACAATCTTGTGCTGCACTTTCCTCATCTGTCAAATTAGCAATGCAACATTGCTTGTTTATAATTATTGTGAGAATTTAGTATAGAGAAGCTGGAGGTGTGGCATATATCAAGTATGAGAGTTCTCATTTTGTATGGTTCTGATATGCAAATAACATCAAAACCCCAAAACACTGTTCATATTTCAGTTTCTGTGCTGTATTAATTATTTGCTTAAGTACAATGATACTTCAGTATTAAGTATTTGCATTAAGTATTAATGTATTTGCATTAAGTACAATCTTCACCACTTACTCTTCAGTACACAAATCACTATAGAAACAACAGATGTGGATCATGATCAGCGACCATCCACACTGCTTCTTTCAAAGCCTGTGATGATTGGGCCCTCCACATCTGTTATTCAGTTCACCCACAGGAAGCAAACCATTTAGTTGGGTCTCTTCCTCTGGCTGAAAGAAACCATGTGCCATTATAAAAATGGATAATTGAAAGAGAAAATTGGACAACAAAGAGGAAACCAGCAAATAAATGAAAAGCAAAAAACACACTGAAATTAGAATCGTAATGTAAATAAAGTTTCAGGAAATAGTTATTAATATATATGAATAAAATGGTTGTAAAAAAAAAAAGGATGAAGATAGCCCAGAGGAAGTAGGGTTGGCAAAAACCACCATGTTAAAGAAATTCTCAGAGGCATTTCAGAACATTGAAAGCAAAAAGGATGAAATGTTGGAAACTGATCCCAATTTAGAAAGGAAAATAACAATTTGCCAAGGTACAGAGAAGAAGCTTACTCTGGGTCATATATTAAACAATGTGAAGTAAAACTGCTCCTAATAAGTTTTTCATAAAGAACTAAAATATTGATTCTCAACTTTTCAATGTTTTAAATCACAATCTACTAAATAAATGTCAATTTTACTAATTCTACTTTCCTAAAAATATGCAAGTAATAGTAAGAGAGTTTTAAGTGTTTTGACCAAAAAAAATTTGAAGGTCATAGGATAACTGTAATATTTCCCATGGAAGATGATTTCTTTGTATGATTTCAGCTTATATGGTAATTTTTACAGTGTGACACTACCATGCAAAGAGCTGCATTATTAAATAAAATCTAGCTATATATAATCAATATAATTTTATTATATCATTATCATCTGCCTTAGCCATTTTTAAGCTTTTTTTCCCCTACTGTTGGATTTCATCTTGCTTGTGCAGATTTGCAAAAGTACTTTGTTAATTAAAGTACCTAACCTTTTTTTGCCAACAAAGGTTCGTCTAATCAAGGCTATGGTTTTTCCTGTGGTCATGTATGGATGTGAGAGTTGGACTGTGAAGAAGGCTGAGTGCCGAAGAATTGATGCTTTTGAGCTGTGGTGTTGGAGAAGACTCCTGAGAGTCCCTTGGACTGCAAGGAGATCCAACCAGTCCATTCTGAAGGAGATCAGCCCTGGGATTTCTTTGGAAGGAATGATGCTGAAGCTGAAACTCCAGTACTTTGGCCACCTCATGCAAAGAGTTGACTCATTGGAAAAAACTCTGATGCTGGGAGGGATTGGGGGCAGCAGGAGAAGGGGACGACAGAGGATGAGATGGCTGGATGGCATCACTGACTCAATGGACGTGAGTCTGGGTGAACTCCGGGAGTTGGTGATGGACAGGGAGGCCTGGCGTGCTGCGATTCATGGGGTCGCAAAGAGCCGGACATGACTGAGTGACTGAACTGAACTGAACTGAACCTTTTTCTGTTAAAATAATTAAAAAAACACATTCCCTTTTCAGATGTTAGCTCATTCTTGAGCTTGAGCATGGTGTTTTTTAATGTAGAAATTTAGAAATTTTAATTAATGAAATTGTTTAGACTTTCCTTTTTAGCTTCTTTACTAGGTATACTAGTTAGAAAGTGATTGAGAAATTAACCTCTAAATTTCTTATTTTATTATCTATAGAGATTAATACTTACCTCCCACAGTTATTATGAGAATTAAATGTGTATAAATGTGCTAGCCTTATAACATGCTGTCTCATAGGAATAATTATATATCAAAGTTATTTCTATTATTAGTAAGTATAAGTGAATCTATTAGACATTGAATTAGAGCTAAAAATTCCTTAAAAGGCTCACAGACTCCTGGGAGACAGAAGAGTGATGGAGCTTTAAGAGTGGTAAGGGTTAGGACTGAGATAAAAATCACATGGGCCTAACGGAGCATCCATGATCATGAGCCAACCCATATGGCTGGCACCAGAAAAGTGATTCCAGAGAAGGTGATGCTGCTGCTACTGCTGCTAAGTCGCTTTAGTTGTGTCCAACTATGAAGGTGATAATCACACTTAAATGAAGTTAAAAAAAAAAAAGACTTTTAAAAATTGTGACAATAGGATGTGCAAAGAGAAAATGTGTAAACAAAGAATGACAAAATTTGGAAAGTACATGTGGTTGAGGATGACAAAGTAAAGTATCTGAGTGTTGGAATTAATGCTCCAAACGCTCCAGTAAAGAAATAAAAGGCTGCATTCTACTGTGTCAGGTAAATCATTATAGGGACAACTGAAAGATTTTGAACAGAGGATGATCAAAGACATATTTTCAATTTAGAAAAATCAACCTGGACATGAAAAGAAGATTGACTCAAGTAAAAACAAGACAGAGCAAAACTAGGATGTCAGAAGCAGCTGGAGGAATGATCAACATTAAAGATGATGGGAACCTGAATGAAGGCAGTATTAATGGCTAAGTGGACTGGGGAGGAACTGGGGAGGAACTGGGGAGATAATAAGAAAGTAAACTTACAGACTTGACTGAACTCAAAGGTGAATTCCTAAGAGGAAAGATCTGATTATGGAATTTAGTAGCATCCAATGTTATTAAAATATATGATCCTTTAAAAAAAAAATACTACTTTTAAAAGTAGGTTTAGCAGTATCTCTTTTATTTCAACTATATGCCACGTTATTAAAATATATGATCCTTTAAAAAAAAATACTACATTTAAAAGTAGGTTTAGCAGTATCTCTTTTATTTCAACTATATGCCACATATTTAACTACAAAGACATTTTCCTATAAAGATAACCTGGAGGAATTTTTTAAGAAAAAGTGATGAATTGCATAACAGCACTTTATCTCAAAAGGTTTAAGTTTCTATAACAAAGAAATTCTCAGCTCTTGAGAGCACAATGTGACATTCTGGGGACATCTGATTCATTTGCATCTCAACGCCCTTTTCGTGAGGACCCCCAGGAGAAAGTAGTGTCTGACTTTAGTATGAGGTATAGTGTAGTTCTCCTTAGCAATTGTTTTGTTTCTATCTCATGGATGTTGTAAATTTTACAACTTAAAACCTTTTTAATTTGTAAGTCAGATCTATTTTTGTGGCTTATCTATGGTAAACTTGTGGGTTATTATGACATTTTCCCCCTTTTTTTCAATTCCATTCTGTTCCTACATTCTTTTTTTTTTTTTTTTCTGAGATGGCACTCTTACCTTTTCATTTTATGCGTCATTATAAGATAGCTAAAATAATTTTGAGAACAATATGTGACATGCATAACAGATAAAAGTCATTCCCATGGCTTGCTTCTTTCTGCATTGAGAAAGGTGTTTTCTATTCATTAAAGGTTGAAGGGTCCTTTCTATCCCTTCTGTACATTCTGTCAAATCCTCCCATGCAGGATCACCTTCCAAGAGTTGACTCTCTGGACATAAACTTTACAGAAAAGTACCTGAGGTACACAGTTACTACCTCTATGACTCTGAAAGCTTTATCCAGTTCCTTCCAAGAAGTACGTTTCAGAAAATGATGGATGTTTTTTGATAAACGTAAAGGAGAACAGCCATTGGAGGTGCTCACCTACTATGGAGACCTACACCCTTTCTCTCTATGTAATCAGACTCTGGGCTGCCCCCTCTCAGTTAATAAGGCTGAGGTATAAGTGTGTATTAAAGCAAAAGTCTCACTGATACCACTGTTTTACATTTTTTGGGTATTGCTAAATGTTCCTCACAAAACTACTGAGAATTTCAAATTTACCATGATATGGAATAGTGATTTAATAAAAAAAGCATTTCTGCTTTGATAACTTAGCTGTCTTTAAAAATCACATTCCTTATTTCTGTTTTTTGGCTGCATAGGAGCTAAAAGAGAACATATTTGAAAATCTTTGAAATATAATTGATGGTGACAGAGAAAATCATATAGCTTTGAACTGGAGCGGAAAAATGACAAATCTATTACATGGGATTTTTTTCTCACTCTCCATCTGTAGGTATTTGGTCCTAATATGGATATAATTCACATAAAGACAGCATTGTGATACAACTATTAGGGCTTAAAAGTCTGCTACTAGAAAGTGAAACATATATTGTGAATGACATGAGAGTGCAAGAGACTCTCTTAAGAAAATTGTGACATTTTCTTCCAATGTACTGTCTTTAGGGTAGAAGATGCTCCATTCATATTTTACCTTCTCAGGGTTAAAAAAAATGTTTGGAAATAAAATAAGTTGGAAACAAGTTCTATTCTGTTCTTAGTACTAGAGCTTGCTAAACTTATTCTCTTAATTAAGAATGAAGATCCGTGAAATAAATTATTTCCATTTTTGGCATATTACCTTCTTTACATCAAAGTGCAATTTCTCACATTTATTTTATAAAAGATGAAAAGAATGATACTTGATGATATATTAATTGGTGTGGCATTTAAATGAGCTCCTCTACCACAGGAAAAAATAAAGAAAGTAAAAAAAATCAAATCTCTAAAAATGGGTTCTGGTAGAAGGTCATATGGGAAACGAAATGGTCTCTCCTCACCAGAAGCATGAGTTTTCAAGGGATTTGGGTTTTTTTCTTATTTATTAGTATCTAGATAAAGTAATGGGTCTTGTAGCCACAGCTTCTGTATGTTAAACTCTGATTTTTTTCTAAAATAGTTAACCAAAGTAAATTAAAATAATATGCTTAAAGGCTTTTGAGATATATGTGAGAATTCTAGAAGATGATGGCAGAACTTGGTACCATTCTCTTCTGATTCCAATTCTATGGCACTTCCCTTTTATCACAAAACAAACTCTAACAATCTTTGGGCAGTTTGGTGCAACTGGAGCATGGATAAAACTGGTAAAGAACAACTTCATAAAGGCATTAGATGCGTTGGAAAACAAATTATCCAATTAAAAAAAGAAAAGTATAAATGGCTGTTGAGTTTATGAGTTTAGTCTTTCCTGCTTTGACACTGAGAAAATATAGGGATTTTGGAGAGCAGTGAAGTTTTCTCTGGGGCCTGTGTAGACAGCTAACAGCCTGCTCTTAAATGCAAGGAGCTAGAGCCAAACTCCATTGTCTTCGAAGTTGCAGGGTTTCCAAAGCAAGGGGTACTCTCTTCAACAGACCCAAGTTTCCAGGAGCCCACCCTCCAAATAACAGCCCACCAAAGGCACCCCAGTACCAAAGAGAGGGTAAACAGGCAGAGTAATCAGAACATACACTCTGTGAAACCAAAGTATTTAATGAGAGAAGGACTGAATAAAACAAGAGGCAGGGGGCGGGGGGAAGACAGGAAAAGAAAATGAGATCAGTGAGCAGCACAAAAATCCAAAACTCAAACCAAACACATGTATACCTGTGGTGGATTCATTTTGATATTTGGCAAAACTAATACAGTTATGTAAAGTTTAAAAATAAAATAAAATTAAAAAAAATGTGAAAAAACAAACAAACAAACAAAAAAAAAAAAACACACTGCCACATCCTAGCAATCAGTTCAGTTCAGTCGCTCAGTCGTGTCCAACTCTTTGCAACCCCATGAACTGCAGCATGCCAGGCCTCCCTCTCCATCACCAACTCCAGGAGTTCGCCCAAACCCATGTCCATTGAGTCAGTGATGCCATCCTACCATCTCATCCTCTGTCGTCCCCTTCTCCTCCTGCCCTCAATCTTTCCCAGCATCAGAGTCTTTTCAAATCAGTCAACTCTTCGCATCAGGTGGCCAAAGTACTGGAGTTTCAGCTTTAGCATCATTCCTTCCAAAGAAATCCCAGGGCTGATCTCCTTCAGAATGGACTGGTTGGATCTCCTTGCAGTCCAAGGGACTCTCAAGAGTCTTCTCCAACACCACAGTTCAAAAGCATCAATTCTTCAGCACTCAGCTTTCTTTATAGTCCAATTCTCACATCCATACATGACTACTGGAAAAACCATAGCCTTGACTAGATGGACCTATGTTGACAAAGTGATGTCTTTGCTTTTTCGTATGCTGTCTAGGTTGGTCATAACTTTCCTAAAATTAAGTGTCTTTTAATTTTATGGCTACAATCACCATCTGCAATGATTTTGGAGCCCAGAAAAACAAATTCAGCCACTGTTTCCACTGTTTCCCCAATACTAAATAATAATGAGTGCTACCCCCAGTAAAAGCTACTCTGGAGCTTAAAAACCTAATTTTATCTCAAATTTAACTTTGAGAATCAAAGGAGACTTGTTCTCTATTGAGATCTAATTATGAGATCAGGAAGAAGAATCAGCAAAGTTTTTCTGTCAAGGGCTAGATAATAAATATTTTGGCTTTGTGATAGCTTGCAAATAGGATAAGGTTTCAGGGCTTGATAGTAAGCACAAACTCAGAGACAATTTTTCAAAGATACTTAATGAGAGAACATTCAGATTAGCAGAAAATGAGTAAAGATGAAATAAGTAAATTAAAAATGTAAATTGACAACAAATAAGTAAATTACTGACTAGATTAGATACATCTATACTATGCTCAGATAGTATATGTTGAAATATACACTTTACCTAAAGGGGAAAGGGGGTAGCTTTTTTAGTATAGGGAGAAGGCTCAGGAAGGAAGGAGAGGCCAGGCATGAACAAAAAAATAATTAAAAAAAAGATATATCAAAACCCATGTATAGGAAGAAAACCTCACTTAAACATGAATTTGTAGTTATAACATTACTGCAGAATTTGTATCCAGTGTGTTATGTTTACCCTTGCTCTGCTCAAAATATCATTATTTACACAAATGAGTCACATGAGGAATGATGCTCTTGAATTCTAAGAAGATTGGAAGATGGATGCTGGAGCAAGAAAGGCCTCGGGAATCGCATGAGTCAGTCACCTCATGATACACTTGAGTAGATTATCATGCAATAGACTATACAGAATGTGAACACATATGCAATATATTAACAGATAGTGAAAAATAATTTTACTTAGGATTTCTAAAAAGAAACCAGTCCCAGCATCATTATGCCAGTTCTATTTATACCAACATGCTAGGTTACTCAGGTTTGTCTTTTCCTGGGATCAGTGGGTAGAAATTCACAATCAAAATCAAAACAACAGGAAACAGCTCTAAAGGACACAAACTTCGAAGACCTTGAAATCATCTTTAGTTCTGAGGTAATGCACTAGCTGTTGTATTTGCTGACGGTTTCTAAGGCTTCTCTTTGGGGTCCAAGTCTAGTATTTGACTTATTTTTTTCTATTCTAGCAATTGTGGTTCAATTTCTCTTCTACATGAAAAAAATAAACAGAAAAATACTACCTAGCATTCAGCAGGATGAGTTTGTTAATGTTTTTAATTTTAAAAAATATCTAAAAAAGATTTTCACTGTTGTAGGAATAGCACGCATGTCAATTGGAACAGATTACGGTTTCTGATGATTTTTATAGAATTCTGGTGCCTTACATTGTCGTCTCTCTTCAAACACAATGTTAATGGTCATGAATTCAACACAAGTACAGAAAATAAAGTAACTCAGGATGTGACTTTGAAGAATGAGGGCATGTGTGTTGGTGTGTGTGTGTATGTGTACACTTTCACCTTGTTGATTTGTACATCTCATTTGGTTTGCTTTTATTTTTTTTTATCAGAAATATAAGACGGTTATTCACAATGATTTCTGACCACACATTTAATAGAAATCAGGCTGTGCTACTACTATTGCTATTCCAGCCTCTAGAAAGAAAAACAAAAACAAAAACAGCCTGGTGAAATCAGTTTTGCTGGAATTTTGATAGCTGTGGAAGCTGTATCGATTGACATTATAAGTGTGATGGGGAAGAAGGTGGTTTAGAGTAAAGTAATAACTACAGAATAAAAGGGGTCTAGGGGGAAATCCAAACATACCACTGCTCTTGATATTTTTCAGAAATATTTTCTCAGTATTTCTTTGGTTTAAGATCTTTGATGTTTCCCCCAGTTTTCAAAGCTTATTTCATCCCAGGCATTCAGAATGGCAAATGTTAAACTTTTTTCTTTCATAAATATGCTTTTGTATTCTGAAATTTCAGTCTTTTGAAGACACACTATTAAATATTCTGACATGTTTAGGGAAGGTTCTTTTCATTGCTTCTCTGTTAATCTAATTAATGTGATTAGCACTTTAAAACAGAATAATAATAAAAATATGTCTTCCTTGATAAGTAGGAAAGAAGGCACAAACAGAGAATGATGACTTAACCAATCTGACTGAATTTTAATTAAAACCCTACCTCTAGCTAGCCCTTTACATTTGAGAAACTTTTAAAATATATCTGCTACACAACTTTTTCATCACAAAATGAGGATAATAATATAACTGAAAGCATAGTGCTACTGTAAAGATAGGATAAAACATGTAAAGATCTTGAAAATGTCCTTTCATAAAGTAAGTGCTCAATAAATGCTGTTATTGTTATTACATGGTAAAAATGTCTCTTAGAATTTCCAGGGCAAGCAGTAAAATATGAAAAACACTCTTGCTGTCATTTAATTTCACTATTTCAAATATTTATAACTAAAACTCGGTTCCTGTGGATCTTTATTCCAGTTGGCCAGAAACAGGCTTTAATATTTCCAGAATAAAGCCAGAGTTATAAACAAGGAGAGTCAGATGAAGAGGTGACGGCCAAAAGAGGGTTAAGGTGTGTAGTTAAAATTTACAGAGTGTACCCAATACTTCCTTAAGTTATTAAGCTGGGTGAGACTTCTCAGAATCACCCACCTTGTGTGTTTCAAACAGTTTTAACTCCCTGTTGCCATCACTCTTAGTTAAAGTTTGAAGTTACCAAAGAATTAGTCTTATTGTACCACTGCAACAGAAGTATTTGCTATAGATAAGAATTCACTCCATGTTGCACAGGTGGTTGATAGCATTGT
This sequence comes from Bubalus kerabau, assembly GCF_029407905.1. Classification (NCBI taxonomy): domain Eukaryota; kingdom Metazoa; phylum Chordata; class Mammalia; order Artiodactyla; family Bovidae; genus Bubalus; species Bubalus kerabau. Next base: position 63,198,767 of record NC_073635.1, read on the forward strand.
GTCCTTGGCCAGCACAAAGACAGGTTAAGCATATCAAACTGACATATTCTTTAGATACTGTAATGAACTGAACATTGTAACCCCAGAATTTGTATATTGAAGCCCTAATACTATAGAATATCACTATATTTGGAGATAGAACCTTTAGAAAGAAAACTAAGGTTAAAAGAGTTCATAATGGTGGCACTCTGATCCATTATGACAGTTGTCTTAATAAGAAAAAAAGAGACCAGGGGCAGGTACACACACACAGGAGAGGAGAGACCACGTGAGGACAGAATGAGGAAGTGGCTATCTGCAAACCAGGGAAAGAGGGCTCAGGGGAAACCAAACCAGCCTCCAGTACTGAGAGACAATAAATTCTCATTGTTTAAGCCACCCAGTTTATGTTATTACTGATGATAGTCCTATAAAACTAATACAGGTACTAGACACAATGGGAAAAGATTCTAGGGCATGGGTGTATTACCATTGTGCATTAGTTCCTAGTGTGTTACTGTGGTAACAATAACACAGTTGCACAATAACACAATTGTATCTGATAGGAAGGTATATGGGCAAATCTTCTAAAAATACCAGGACTCTTTTACATTCTATGTAATATCTCTCCAATTACTAGAGAAGGACTATCCTATGGACTTTGCCATAACTTCTTCCCATCCTTAGTCTCTTGGAAAGACTACAGGTAAAAATACCCTCATCTCCCAGTACTAAGCTATATATACATGAGCTTGAGGCTGTAGGAGAGTGAGATGCAAGGACTACTTTTTCTGTCTCCAGTCTTCTCTATAAGGGTGGTAAAACCTGGACTGAGCTGAGACCAAATGCTGCTATCTAGTTCTAGACAATACTAGGTTAATACCACAAGAGGGCTTGTATTTCGGCTACCTTGGTCAGACCTGAAGATTCTAGCAGACCAAAGTGATACTTACTATTACTTCCACAAATTCTCTAGGCAGTGTAGGCTCTTCTCTTACTTCCTGTGTATGAATAGCTGTTTTCGAAAAATCCTGAGACCCAGTGCTATCAGGTCTTTTAGTGGCTGATATGTCAGTTCCTCTTTCTATTAAACGTAATAATGAACGCTTTTTGAACTTCATATGGTACGGATCCCCATCTGTGAGTTTTCCTCTTGGTGTATCTTCTTTTCAATTCTGGTTGAAGGGCCTACAAGAGTGAACATCGACATTCTAGGAATCAGCGAACTAGATGGACTGGAATGGGGGAATTTAACTCAGATGACCATTATATCTACTACTGTGGGCAGGAATCCCTCAGAAGAAATGGAGTAGCCATCATAGTCAACAAAAGAGTCCGAAATACAGTACGTGGATGCAATCTCAAAAATGACAGAATGATCTCTGTTTATTCCAATGCAAACCATTCAATATCATGGTAATCCAAGTCTATGCCCCTGCCAGTAATGCTAAGAAGCTGAAGTTGAACAGGTCTATGAAGACCTACAAGACCTTTTAGAAATAACACCCCAAAAAGATGTCCTTTTCATTATAAGAGACTGGAATGCAAATGTAGGAAGTCAAGAAAAACCTGGAGTAACAGGCAAATTTGGCCTTGGAGTACAGAATGAAGCAGGGCAAAGGCTAATAGAGTTTTGCCAAAAGAATGCACTGGTCATAGCAAAAACCCTCTTCCAACAACACAAGAGAAGATTCTACACGTGGATAATCCCAGATGGCCAACAATGAAATCAGATTGATTATACTCTTTGCAGCCAAAGATAGAGAAGCTCTATACAGTCAGCAAAAACAATCCTGGGAGCTGACTGTGGCTCAGGTCATGAACTCCTTATTGCCAAATTCAGACTTAATTTGAAGAGACTGGGAAAAACCACTAGACCATTCAGGTATGACCTAAATAAAAACCTTATACACTGGAAGTGAGAAATAGATTTAACGGACTAGAACTGAAAAACAGAGTGCCTGATGAACTATGGAAATAGTTTTGTGACATTGCACAGGAGACAGGGATCAAGACCATCCCCAAGAAAAAGATATGCAAAAAAGCAAAATGGCTGTCTGAGGAGGCCTCACAAATAGCTGTGAGAAGAGAAGTGAAAAGAAAAGGAGAAAAGGGAAGATATACCCATTTGAATGCAGAGTTCCAAAGAGTAGCAGGGAGAGATGCAAAATCCTTCCTCAGTGATCAATGCAAAGAAATAGAGGAAAACAATAGAATGGGAACGACGAGAGATCTCTTCAAGAAAATTAGAGATACCAAGGGAAGATTTCATGCAAAAATGGGCCCAATAAACGACAGAAATGGTATGGAGAAACAGAAGCAGAAGATATTAAGAAGAAGTGGCAGGAATACACAGAGAGCTGTACCAAAAAAAATCTTCATGACCCAGATAGTCACGATGGTGTAATCACTCACCTAGAGCAAGACATCCTGGACTTTGAAGTCAAGTGGGCCTTAGGAAGCATCACTATGAACAAAGGTAGTGGAGGTGATGGAATTCCAGTTGAGCTATTTCAAATCCTGGAAGATGATGCTGTGAAAGTGCTGCACTCAATATGACAGCAATTTGTAAAACTCAGCAGTGGCCACAGTACTGGAAAGGTCAGTTTTCATTCCAATCCCAAAGAAAGGCAATGCCAAAGAACGCTCAAACTACTGCACAATTGCACTCATCTCACGCGCCAGCAAAGTAATGCTCAAAATTCTCCAAGACAGGCTCCGGAAATATGTGAACCGTGAACTTCCAGATGTTCAAGCTGGTTTTTGAAAAGGCAGAGAAAGCAGAGATCAAATTGCCAACATCCGCTGGATCATGGAAAAAGCAAGAGAGTTCCAGAAAAACATCTATTTCTGCTTTATTGACTATGCCAAAGCCTTTGACTGTGTGGATCACAATAAACTCTGGAAAATTCTGAAAGAGATGGGAATACCAGACCACCTGACCTGCCTCTTGAGAAACTTGTAGGCAGGTCAGGAAGTGACAGTTAGAACTGGACATGGAACAACTGACTGGTTCCAAATAGGAAAAGGAGTACATCAAGGCTGTATATTGTCACCCTGCTTATTTAACTTATATGCAGAGTACATCATGAGAAATGCTGGGCTGTAAGAAGCACAAGCTGGAATCAAGATTGCTGGGAGAAATATCAATCAGATCAGATCAGTCATTCAGTCGTGTCTGACTCTTTGAGACCCCATGAATTGCAGCACGCCAGGCCTCCCTGTCCAACACCAACTCCCAGAGTTCATTGAGACTCACGTCCATCGAGTCAGCGATGCCATCCAGCCATCTCATCTTCTGTCATCCCCTTCTCCTCCTGCTCCCAATCCCTCCCAGCATCAGAGTCTTTTCCAATGAGTCAACTCTTCGCATGAGGTGGCCAAAGTACTGGAGTTTCAGCTTTAGCATCATTCCTTCCAAAGGAATCCCAGGGCTGATCTCCTTCAGAATGGACTGGTTGGATCTCCTTGCAGTCCAAGGGACTAACCGACTGAACTGAACTGAAGAGCTGGAGATGTTTAATAATAGATGTGTGGGAATGGGACACATAGTACCCAGATGGGCTGGAATTATAGTTCTTGGATTCCAGGAACTTCACAACATTTGTACTACCTCAAGTTCTACTAAGTCATTACTATCAGGATATAGATTACATCATGCATACCTAATGCTGCAACCATCTTCTGTCAAGGAAGAATCTTGCAATATCTTGCTCACTCTTGCATTTAGTATGGTTATTAAATCCATCTACCTCTGCATACTTGCTGTGGAACAGGCTTCTAGAGCTTACCTCAAGTCAGCTTCCTGTTTTTCCTGGGCATGGAAAGACTGAGAATTCTAGGTAGTCCTCAATTCTCAAAACAACATTAAGAAGCTATCAGTTTTATCTCCATTTTACACATGAAGAGACTGAGGTGTCAACATAAGAACTTATTGATTTGTTTCTGGTCACCAGTTGGTTCATGGAGCTGACAATCAAACATAAGCAGTAGAGTTTCCAAGCCCACATCCTTAAGCACCAATCTAGTGTCTATCTTTCTTTAAAAATTAATTTATCAGATTTTTTCAGTCTCCTGTTGTATTCCACAAACTTGTTTATGATTTTAATCCCGCTAAGATTATGTTGGTTAAAAACACTGTAGAGGAATGGTATGGGGTAGGCAGGTTGTGAATGGTAAGGAATCTGTCCTAACAGGAGGGGGATTTAGCTTTTAATATAGGATATCATTAGGATATCATTGGAAACTCCACCTCCTTAAATATTGCTACTGGACCTATCAAACACTCAAGTAAAAAACTAATCAGACATCTGATTTAAAGGGAAATAATAACTTCAAGTATATATCTGACAAAATGACCATTTAATTGGTGATCATCTTTCTTAACTCACCTTGGATCATTTCTTTACACCTAAGCACCTTGTAAAATGCACTAAGGAAGGGAGTACAAGTTCAGTTAAGCAATGGGTTATTAAAGATGATCTGAGCCTGGCATCTCCTGCTTAATATTATACTATCAGTGCCTGTCAGATTTTACCTTTGGATTCCTGAATTTATGAACAGATCTTTTTCTGCATCATTTCGATTTTCAGCTCAGATTCCATGCTTATTGAATCATGAGGAATGTTTAAAGGTGATATTTATGTCTAGCTAATCTGACATCTGACTCTTCGAGTTCTTACTTGTTTCAAAACCTCCTAACCAGTTTCCCTGATTCTATTCTTTATTTCCTCTATTCATTCTCCTAACAGCATCCAAAGTGATTCAAAAAATGACATGAAAGCACATAAGTAAATAAATTAGATCATGTCATTTTCCACTTAAATTCCTTTCATGGCTTTCCTTTGCATTTAAAATAAAATTCTAACTCCTCGTTATATTTTCCAAAGCTCTGCTTTGTCTGGTTAAGGCTACCTCACAGGAATTCAAGACACACTATAAAGCTACGTTAATCAAGATACTGTCGTATTGGCAAAAGAATGGACAGATAGATAGATGAAACAGAAAATGGAGCCCATAAATAGACCTGTGGAAATATTTCCAGCAGATCTTTGACCAGGAAGCAAATGCAATTCAATGGAGAAAGGATAGTTTTTTCAATAGATGATGCTTCATATATAAATACATGAAAGATCATAAATGTAAACACAGTCATTATACCTTATGCCAAAAAAGTAGATTATAGACTTTGCATTATAGACTTTGCATTTTGCATTTTCCATAAATGCAAAACACAAAAAACAAACAAACTCTTAGAAGCTACAGGAAAAAAAAATGCCCTTAGATTTATATACAACACCAGAAGTACTATGAAAAAACAAAAGAAAACTTGAACCTCATTGAAATAAAAAAACTTTTGCTCTGGGAAAGACACTTTTAAGAGAATGAAAAGACAAGTCACACACTGGGAGAAAATATCTGAAAAAACACATCTGATAAAAGGACTGATGAACTATATGAAGGACTCAAAACCTAGCAGGAAGAATATAAACAACTCAATAAATTAAGGAAAATATCAAATAAGCATCTTGCTGAAGAAGATATATGGATGACAAAGAAGCAAATGAAAATATATAAAACATTTAAAATCATTAAAGAACAGAAAATTAAAATAGTAATGAGATACCACTACATACCTGTTATTAATAGAATATCTAAAATACAAAACTGATAAAATTCTGGTGAAGACATGGAACAGTGGGAACTCATTTTTGCTGGTGAAAATGCAAGATAGTATTCATTTTGCAGGACAGTCTTGTAGTTTCTTAGAAAGTTAAACAGAACCTTAGCATATAGTCCAGCAATTGTATTTTTACCTAAAGGAGCTGAAAATTTACATGCATACAAAAAGCTTTACCAAATGTTTATAGCAGCAATATTCATAATTGTCATAACTTCAAAGCAGCCAAGATATCTTTCAGTAGGTAAACAGATAAACTGTAACCCATCTATTCAATAGAAGGTTATTCAGTGTTGAAAAGACAGGGAGAAATCTCAAATGCATATTATTAAGCAAAAGAAGTCAATCTGAAAATCCTACATACTATTATTCCAACTGTATGACATTCTGTTTAAGTCAATGTTGCTAGGGCTTGGATGGAGACAGGAAGGGATGAATACTGGGTATCTGAGGGATTTTTAGGTTAGTGAAACTATTCTACATTGTAATGATAGACATATGATTTTATGCATTTGCCAAGGCTCATGGATCTACGCAACAGTGTGAATACTTAATACAAACTACGGGCTTTAGTTAATAATAATGTATCAATATTAGTACATCAACTATAACAAATATAATACATAAATGTAAGATGTTAATAATGGGGGGAAATTGCTCTGAAAATTCAAGGCTATTAATTACAAATACGTATATGGCTGATTCATTTTTCTGTAAAGTAGAAACTAATTCAACATTCTAAAGCAACCATACTCAAAATTAATTTTAAAAAAGGTAAAATATATCTATATGATATATAGATAAATAATGATATACCTGATAACTGCCATTGGAGGTCAGATAAAGAGTATATGAAGGTAACCTTATAGTTACCATAAAGTAACAGAGGTTATGTAACTTTAACTGAATATATGACATATCTGTCCAGTGATAAAGGTGCGAACTGAGATTTGGATAACATCTTCAAGTTGCTTAGAATGGAGAGTGGTAAAAGAGAGGAAATAGAACATTCCATATGAGGAGGGCAAATACAGCAGAACTTAGTGGAAAATTCTTTGAACTGTTGTATAAGCTTGCAAAATGACCACTGAGGACACGGATTGCTACTATGGTCTGAAGGTTTGCGTCCCCCCAAATTTGTATGTTGAAATCTGGTCTGATGTGATGGTATTAGGAAGTGGGGCCTTTGGGCTCTGTACTCATGAATGGAATTAGTGCTCTCATATGAGGCCTGCCACATAGCTTTCTAGCCCTTTTCACCACGTGAAGTTACAAGCAGAAGTCTGCAACCTGCAAAAGGGCCTTCACCTAACCAGGCATCTCAGACTTCCAGCCTCCAGGAATATGAGAAATAAATTTGTCCTTTATAAGCCACTCAGTCTGTGGTGTTTTGTTATAGCAGCCTGAATGGAATGAAACACCTGCCTTTTCAACACACAACATTAGTGTTTGCCAAGATTTGTTTTCAGAAAGGAGATGAGCTTTTTGTCTCCAAAGTACTTGAACATGGGCTGATGTATTCATTCAGTTAAACACCAAGGGACAGACTACCGCCAACTGGTCTAATGGTGACTGAAAAGGGTCCTGAGTTGTATCCTATCTCTGGAAATTACAGTCAACCGTGTCACTATGAAGGAACCATCTGACCACCACCAGAGGGAATGAGTACCATTAAAATAAGACTGACAAATTTTTCAGCATGACTGCAGATATTTCTGTTCCCTCTCCCACAATGTCCCAGTCACTAAACGATGACTCCCAGGGGCACAGTCTCTTAATTTGTATTCTCTGAAACAACCACACCTAGGAACTCTTTCCAATCATCCCCCACTTAGACCCCATGGCAACTTATAACCAAGTCACATAAACCTTTTCCTTATTAAGAAAAGACATGATAATACATGGTCAAAAAAATGACCACAAAATTCTCAAGCTTAAAAGTCAGAAAGTTTCTGGCAACTGGATTATTGGTCTTTTTCTCACTAATTCTTGGTCTCCTTGCCCTGCAGTGGATCTAGCCTGGATTCCCTGCCTTCAATTTCCCCTCCCTGGGAATCCACAACCCCGCCCTAACTTCTCTTAGGAGACCACACAGATTTCCTTAGCAGCCCGCCCTCAGACTTTTAACATTGTTATCCTGGGCCAGGAGACGACACTGATTTGTTTGTTCTTTACAGGGAGGAATATGTGAAAAACAAAACAAAAACTAGATGCATTTATTACCATGACATCATTTAAGCACTCATGCTCCAGACCCAGTGACTAAATGGTGATTAGTTTTTGTAATTCTCATAAAAACAAAAAAAACAAAAAAACTTCGTGAAGTGGGTATTAGTATTACCTTCGCCTCCCATACATCGAAAGAAGTACAGACAGGTTAAAGCTGACCTCACTTTTACCCCTTTGCGCGGATGGTGACGGCCATCCAAGGGATGAAAGGCCGCTGGGTGGGAGGCCTGCGGAGACGCTGGCACCTGGCTGCCTGTTGAAGAGCCTTAAGACCAGGAACCCTGGAGAGTGGGGCTGCACCCGTCTCCAGGGCTCGCAGCGGGCACATGCCTGACTGCGTGCCAGACAATCTCCCCGCGTGTACCACATGTGCTTGCTGGGGCCTCCACGTGCAGCCAGCCCCTCGTGTGCCCTAGCCTCATGTGTGCCCCAGCCCCACGTGTGCCTGTGCTGGCCCCACGTGCCACCTGGCTCTGGCTCCACGTGCGCCTGTCCCGGCCTCCACGTTTGAACCACTGGCGGGGGCGGGGCCTTGTCCGAGACCCACCCGGGGATCCGGTTAATTGGTGGCATAGATGGAGCACTAACTTTGCAGTGTTGAGAAGCTGGTGTTGGGCAGCCGCAGCCCTGACAACTATGCAGGAGCTGGGGCCCCTCCGAACCTCTCGGTTCTTCCCAGGACCCCATGACCCAGTGCAGAGGCCTGCGGGTAGGTGCCCCCGGCACATTGGAGACTTGGTGGGGATGGAAAAGCAGGAAGGGGCTCCTGCGCGGGACAGGCAGGAAGTGGAGTGCGGGGTGGGCCAGCAGTGAGTACTCAGTGAACAGCCGGTTCTGAGACTTCTGGAATCCGGCACAGAGAGGCCATTTGGTAGGTGCTTACACAGTGTAGGCGGATGGAGTTCTGCCAGGAGCCAGTGTGAGGAACTCCACCCGTGGCAAAGGTCATGAGGAAGGAGGTTCGGCATAGGCAAAGGCGGGATCGAGCCTCAGGAGTCCCCCTGGAAATTCTCGAGCATCTACCCCCAAAACCAGAGTCTGCCTACTTTACTGCTTTGTGCTCTCACCTACACCTCTGACTTTACCAGGGGCTGTCCCCCACCACCTCTCTCTGAAAAAGAGTTAAATTACAGCTCCAGTTAATAAAGTTCCTGGGTGTGACAAGAGTGTTTTAGTTCACAACCTTGAGAGGCATGAGATGTTCTAAATTGTCTGAATACAGATTCCTTTGAGCAGTTGAAAGATTGATTAGAAATTGTATTGGTGAAGGGTTTTTCACTTGTTGGGCCGATGTTTGCTGCTAAGTTTCCATATCCCTTATCTGCTGTGTCCCTGGCACTGTATTGATTAATATAATTGGTGTATAGGAATGTACTTTTGCCTAGAAAATCCCATGGACAGAGGAGCCTGGTAGGCTGCAATCCACGGGGTCGCTAGAGTCGGGCACAACTGAGCGACTTCACTTTCACTTTTCACTTTCATGCATTGGAGAAGGAAATGGCAACCCACTCCAGTGTTCTTGCCTGGAGAATCCCATGGATGGAGAAGCCTGGTGGGCTGTCGTTTATGGGGTCGCACAGAGTCAGACATGACTAAAGCGACGCAGCAGCAGGAATGTAAGTAGTAGCTTTAATGTTTGTAACTTTGGACCCTTGAGTTAATTCTTTTTTTTTGTTATAGCCCACCACACCTTTGCCCTATAGGAATGCAACTTTATCTAATGCTTTCGGAGGGTGGCGCCTGACTTTAGAATAATCACCTTTAGAGAAAAATAAGTTTTCTGAAGTAAGGGTCTTAAAATGTTAACAGGCCTCCAGGCCAGAAGATGATGTAAATCACCTAAACTTTTGCATATGATAAGTTTGCAGGAAGAAAGCCTGGTTTACTGCATGACTCTACCCCTTCCCCCATTATCCTCTATTCATAACTTAAGGTATAAGAACTACTTTGGAAAATAAAGTGCGGGCCTTGTTCACCGAAGCTTGGTCTCCCCATGTCATTCCTTCTCTCACCTTCTGGCTGAATTCCCATCTTGAGTGTGGAGGCTCGTCAAGCCTACTAATTATGCCTGGGCTTCTAAGATCTGACCAAGGAGGCCTTAGTGTCTCCTCTCCTTTGGGAGAATGGGAGGACGCCTGCGGCCTACGTAGGTGACGCAAATTCCTTATTTTGGAATTTTATTAGCTTTCCACGTAAACCAAGTTATTCAGCCTCTTTTCTCCACTGAATTTTCCTACTGAGCTATCCTTATTTAACCATTCTTTATATCTTTAATTCTATCATATCCTGATCGCCGAAGCTGTCTCCCCTTCGAAACCCCTGATTCCACCGGGGCTGGACCCTGGCAGAGTTCCTTTCTGGCTGGTGGGTTGCTCTCAGCACAGCTCATGTTACTTTAACGGATCTTCATGGTGCCTTTGTGTGCAGCGTGCCAGGCACTCCAATAAGTTTGCCCATCATTTCTTGTGCCAAGTACGCAGATTTCTGAAATTTGTAGAGCTCTTTACCTCTGTCTCAGCCTTTAATCTTGGCTTCCTCCCCAGTGTGACTAGAGACCCATTGTCGTTCTTACCCACCTTGTTTTCCGGGCTGATAGGAATCTGATGTCAGGTTTTTCTCCCCAGACTCTTCCAGGGAGAGACCTAAGTTCTCTTCACAGTAACTTGGCATTAAATGTTACTTGCACTTCTTCTGGATAAGCGATATTTCAATGTATTGTAGAAGTTTTTGACTTTTAATACTAACAGAATATTCGGAGAGAAGTTGGTAGATTTCATCAAGCAACTAAATATTATCTCTGGGGACATTTTACCCAGGAGTTTGGTTTCTTCAAATGTGTAAATTAGTGAATTGAGTCAGATGAACTGTTCTAAACATATTAATTCTGGCATATCTATAACTCAGTAAATGGATGTGATTCATGCGACTGTTAGGATGTCCAGATAACAGTTGACTTTTTTTCTTTTAGGTAAATTATGACTCTTTCTCTTTCTGAAGCTACAGTTTGGATCTAGGAACTGGGTTCTCCATCTGACAAAAGGCTTTAATTTGCAAAATACCTATCAGTAAAACTGTCTTTTGCAAGACAACAATGGTAGTGGCCTGGGTCAGGTAGATGCACCCCAGTCTTGCATTTGAGTTTCTGATTTTCCTTTAAATCTTCAAAATGCTAATAATAAATGGAAAGAAAACCACTTTTCATTTGTACTGGTTTAAGAAAGACCTTAATACTTACTCTTAAGTATTAAGAGTAAGTATATTAAGTACTTAATATAATTATTACTTAATTATTAAGTAATCTTAATAATTACTCTTCTCACATTTGAAAACTTCATATAAGTACTTGATGGCAGAATTCTGAATTTTACCTTATTTTGCATTGTGGAATAAGTTTAATTCAATATTTAAGAATTTTCAACTTCTTTAAAGGATAATTGCAAACAGTTGAGAAATCTTCAGGTTTATTGAGTGAAGAAAATCGCCAGACTTCACTTAATGGAGAACATGGCACCTGTTTTCTCTTTAACAGCAGTTAAGTACTAAATCTGGGTTATGGGCATTTGTGAATAGGATCCTAGATGCTATTCCTAAGGGAGTATTTGTTCCGAAGTCAAACTGATGAGTCTACAAGGGAGGAGTAGAAGTGGGAATTAGTGAATTTGAACCCAAAGAAAAGACTACTCTCCCCTTCACACCAGGTGGAGTGGGCAGGGAGGGCGCACTGTAATTTCTCACTTGTTCTGCTTGCTACAGTTGGACTCGCTACCTGCTGGCGTTTGTTTAGCCCTCTTCTACATTTGGCTGCTTGTCACAGTCCTAGTGACACAGTAATGAAAGCCAATGTTCCTGAGTTCCTTACTGTGTTAGTTTCCTAGGGCTGCTATAATAAGGTGCCATAAACTTGGTGTCTTCAAACAACAGATTTGTTGTCTCCCAGTGTTGGCCGCTAGGAATCCGTAATGGAGGAGTCAGCAGGCCTCAGCTCCCCTGACGGCTCTAGGGGAGAATCTTTCCTTGCTTCTTCTCGCCTTCCGGTTGTTTTCAGCAGTCCTTGGTATTCCTTCTCTTGAAGATGTCATGGCAATCTTTGCCTCTGTCATTTTGTTGCCTTCTCCCTGTCTGTCTTTTCTCTTATAAGGACATCAGTACCCTTGCGTTAGGGATGAGTGTAATGACTTAATTGATTACTTCTGCAAAGATCCTATTTACAGATAACATCACATTCACAGTCACCTAGGTTAGGACTTCACCTTATTTTAGGCAGACATGATTCAAGTCAAAACAATTACCGCTTCTTTTTCTGTGTGCTGTGTCAAGTGGCTTTGCACTTTTAATTCTCTTGTTTGTAACTCTTCTGTACCCCTAAAGGGGCTGTAAAAACCAGGGGCATGGTTTATGTAAACAAAACAAAACAAAAAAAGCCCTGTACAGCGCAGGGAACTCAACTCAGTGTTGTGTTGTGACCTAGAGGGTGGGATGGGGGGTGGGGTAGGAGGGACCGCCAAAAGGGAGGGGATATATGTATACATATAGTTAATTTGCTTTGTTATACAACATTGTAAAACAATTATACCTCATTTTTTTTAAAAAGTTAAAAAAAAGGTCTTAATTAACCTTCAGCCAGTGTTTCAAAGACGCTTGATACTTTTTAAAAAAATGTTGACAGATACAACCAAAAAATGTTATGTTGTTTTGTTATTTCTTTGCACTGTAACTGAATTCTTCTGTTGCCTGGAATCACTTTTTTAGAGAGCTCAAAATAATCCCATATGCTCTTATTAAGTTGTTTGCTTTAAACAGGGGCCAGTACTTTTGTTTATTGGCACTTAATTGTTTTTGTTAGTAGAGATTTACTTATTTTAACCATCTGAAGCCTTTACCTGTTTTCAGAGGCAATCTCAGTCTTCAGCATGAAATCTAATACCACCTAGAAGGAAAAGTAAACTTTGAATTAGCAGAAACAATATTCAATAAGTGTGCTGTAATCTTGATCACAGATAAGAAGGTTTTTCCACTCAGGGCACCCAGTTTTAACACCCATATCTCTTTTTACTTTTGTTTTCATGAGTTTCTGCTTACTATCCGATCAATGTAGTTCTTTTGTCTTGACAGTTCTGTAATGTTAAAAGAGTGAAGTCACTCAGTTCTGTCCAACTCTGCGACCCCATGGACTGTAGCCCACCAAGCTTCTTGGTCCATGGGATTTTCCAGGCATGAATACTGGAGTGGGTTGCCATTTCCTTCTCTAGGGGATCTTCCTGACCCAGGCTTCGAACCCAGGTCTCCCGCATTGTAGGCAGATGCTTTACCATCTGAGCTACCAGGGAAGCCTGGTGTAATGTTAAAACTCTTTTGGAGAAATTCTTAGAACTTTTATATCCTAAATGTTTTAGGACTAAACATATGTTTGAATAGAGTTGAACCCTATGCCATGCCACATCTAGCCTCCAGTGTCCTGATAGTCTTTAGCAGGCTGAATACTGTTTGGAGGTGGACACCACCATCTATCCAGGTGGTAAGAGCAGGTAAAAGGAAAATCCATTTAGTGAGGACCATGCAGATGAGTTCCGAGGAAGGAAGAAGCATAGAAATACCTCTCTTAATAGATTAATATTAGAATAGATTTAGACTTATAAAAGTCATGAAGTTAGTTCGTTTCTTTATATATCACACCCAGATTTTTACTAATGTGTTACATCAGTATGATGTGTGTGATAAGTAATGAACAATATTGAAATATGGTTATTAACTTAAAGACCATAACTTATTTAGATTTCCTTAGATTTTACCTAATGTTCATTTTCTGTTCCAGGATCCCATCCATTATATGGTATTACATTTAGTTGTCATGTTTCTTTACGTTTCTCTATGCTGGCACATTCCCATGTTTTTAATTCTACCTCCATTGATTTCTGGTCACTTTTCTGGCCACTTTGCATATGCCATCTCATTTGCTCCTCAGAATAACTGAGAGAAGTAGAATTAGTTCTGTATTGAAACAGAACAGTTAGGCAGTTTGTCCAAGGTTGCATTATTAGAAAATGGTGAGTCTGCATTTTGAACCCAGGCTCCTGGAACTCCAAAATCCATGCTTTTCTTCTTTGCGTTTTAGCAGTTACTACTGTGTCTGCTGTATTAGCACAGATTTCCATATCTGAATGTAATTTGGTAATTTAAGTCAACCTAAGTTTTCTTAGCTTTAGCACTCTTGGTATTTTCTTTGTGGAGGGGACTGTTGTCTGCATTATAAGATGCTTAGAAGCATCCCTTCTCTTCTCTCTTCCCACTGGATGCAGGTAACATACCTGCCTTCTCACGCTCCTCCAGACACATAGTATGACAACCAAAAATGTCTCCACATGTTGTTCTTTTTCCTATGGGGGTGTTCAGTCATGTACTGAGAATCAGTGGGTTAACACTTCCCTTAAAAATGCTCTAAGTTGATGGCCATGATCTGTAACACGTATTGAATAAACTAGAGCACTCTGAGGCAATTTGAGCTTCTAAAAACTGTAAGTATGTTTTAAAGAAATAATTCATGGTTCACACTTAGTGTTGTGGGAAAACGTAGGCTGTATTTTTTTGTTATTTAGTCTGAAGTCTGAGAATGAAAATCAAACGGTTACATTTTCATCTAGAATTTGTTTAGTTACTCTGTATGTTTGCCTTACATTGGGGTCCATTTTTATAATGTGTGTATTGTTCTACACTTAAGGATTTTAATGTAATCTCACAATTTTATATGGTATGGAATTTTTTTTTGCCCTTAAGTAGTTTTCACAGCAGGACCATAATCAGTGCTGACTGTGTGGATCATGGCTGATGCTGATTATCCCCTTGTAACTTTTGAGCAAATGTAATTTATTATAGCTTGATGTGTCTGCGTTATGACTGGATTTTTTTTAAGGAATTATAATTATTTAGTGTGCAGTCTTAGCAAAGATAATTCTCAGTAGTATCACAAATGTTATCACTTTTTTAATAAAAGGATTAAACTTCTGAAACAATGTTCAACTTTTTTTGTGAGAAACTGAAGGTGTTATGAAAGTGTTAGTTGCTCAGTGGTGTCTGACTCTTTGCAACCCAACTGTAGCCCTCCAGGCTTCTCTGTCCACAGAATTCTCCAGGCAGGAATACCAGAGTGGGTAGCCCCATTCCTTTCTCCAGGGGATCTTCCTGACCCAGGGATGGAACTGGGTCTCCTGATTGCAGATTCTTTACAATCTGAGCCACAAGGGAAGCCCAAAACTTTTTTGGTTAATCTCAAATGCATAAGAAGAATAAATCCCTCCCTGACAGCTATTTTTTTTTCAAGCAAATAGAAGATTGCTTGAAAATGTTAACTACCTTGGATTTGTTTAGTGCCTACAAGCACGTGGGCATGCTAGTTTAAGGCAACTTCTGAGCCTTCTTGTTCAACCTTCTAAAAGCTTATATCTGACAGAGTCAGATTTGTTCCTATGCTTTGTTTCATAGTTACAGGTCTGTCCTGGTCTTTATGGCATTCAGTGTTCATATATAAATGGAGGGTGGTAAATATTTGATCTCTAAGCTCCTAGGATTGCATATAATCCAAAACTGAACTTAAATAGTGTTCAACCCTTGAATTGGTAATTGGAGAATCCAACCTACAAAGATTAAATCTCTTATTCAGTGTTATTTAAAAAAGTCACTAGACTCCTTGATTTCTTTCATCATGATGCTTTTAGAAAATCCTTGACCAGATGTGAATAAGGAAGCATCAAGATGTATGATGATGGTGAACTTTAAAGACTTGTCCAAGTCATATTCAGGGCTTCCCGTATAGCTCAGTTGATAAAGAATCTGCCTGCAATGTGGGAGACCTAGGTTCAATCCCTGGATTGGGAAAATCTCTTGGAGGAGGGCATGGCAACCCACTCTGGTATTCTTGCCTAGAGAAGAGGTTGGTGGGCTACCCTATGTGGTTGCAAAGATTGAGTGACTAAGCACACATATCATATGCAAAGAAGACTTGAGGACAAGCTTAAGCTTAAATTCTGGTTGTTAGACTTCACAAAATGTTCACCGTATCCTTTTCTAGTCTCTTGAATTCTGTTTAAAAATAAAAATAGCCCATCCTACTGGGCTGATGGTCTGCTATACCAATAGTCATTTCAACTCTTATTTTAACTTAGGTGAAAAATACTTAGTTTTCATTTGGCATGCAGTGAATATCATTTGGTAAAGTCAGCATTAAAAACAGGTCCACCCGATGTAGGTTTTGGGATGTTTACTTGTCAAGACCAGTGCTTATAGTGTGGTAAATTACTTGTCTGAACCTGATCTAGTTTGTGTCTGTGGGTGATTAATGCTTGAGGGGAAGGTGATAATGCTGGAGATACTGTGCTGTATCATGCCTGGAGAAATCAGGAAACAGTGTATGGTTCACAGGTGCACATTATCCTCTTCTAACCTGTTCAGTCTCTTATATGGTCTTATCAATCTGCGAAAAATCTTCGATTCCCCATGTTCAAGCAGCAGGCTAATATAGGCAAACTCACTCTTTACCTCTTAATTACCCTAGGAAGATTATCCTTTTGATATCATTGAGGCTTATATTTCCTGTCTCTTCACAACTTTTATCCTCTTCAGTTGTCTTATTAATCTCAAATTAATAAATGACTCAGCCCTACATTTTAGAATTTGTAGGCTAACCTACTTATAGCCCAGCTATTTGGATTTATGTTTTATCTTGAATCCCTAGTCCAGAAGTCTGTTTGGGATTTAAAATACAGTCTGATTTGTGCAAGTTTGACTCTTGATGGAATTACTTTCCTGTATTACCTCATATTTCTGTATTATGTGTAACATTTATCATAGAAATTTATTATACCCTACTTTATTTTAGGAAAAGTGACTGATAAATGTATTATGGTAATTTGGCTCAAGATCTACAATTCTTTTTTTTCCCCCGTCTAATGTCTGTGGCTCTCTTAAAGCTATCTCATTTAATCTCAGGCTCTAATGAAATATTAACACTAAAATTATTTGGTAACTTATTTTTAATGTTTAAGTGTTTTGAAAAGGTATAAATTTACTGACAGTGTAACTGAGGTGTTATGGACTGAATGTTGGTGACCCTACAAAATTCATATGTTGATGTCCTAGTCCCCATGTAGCTGTATTCAGAGATGGGGTCTCCAAAAAAGTAACTATGGTTTAATAAGGTCATAGGGTAGAACATTGATTCACCTAATTAGTGTTCTTAGGGAAGGAGACACTGGAGAGCTCTTTCTGCTCACCAACATGAACGTGCTCTCCCCTAACGCCCGGAAATAAAAAGGCCAGGTGAAGGCATATTGAGACGGCAGACTTCTTTAAGCCAAGAAGTGAGTTTTCACCAAGATTCAAACTGATCAGAATCTGGATCCAGCACTTGTAGCCTCCAGAACTACAACACATTTCTATTATCTCAGCCACCCAGTCTTTAGTTGTTTTTGTTGTTAGGCGAGCCTGACCAGAACAATACATGAAGGCAAATTGGCTGAACTTGGCTTTGATTTCCTCAAGGTAAGATTTAGTTACTATTTCACAGGAGTTAATTAGGATGAAAAGAGGAGGAAGAGACTTATCACACTGAAGTACTCAAATAATAATAAAAAAACCTGAAGATTTTGAAAAAAAAAATTTTAATAAGTAGATACAGCATTCATTGGACTTCCCTCATAGCTCAGTTGGTAAAGAATCTGCCTGCAATGTGGGAGTCCTGGGTTCAATCCCTGGGTTGGGAAGATCCCCTGGAGAAGAAAAAAGCTACCCACTACAGTATTCTGGCCTGGAGAATTCCATGGATTGTATAGACCATGGGGTCACAAAGAGTCGGACATGAATGAGTGAATTTCTCTTTCATGGAACTCGTTTAAATGTCCTTTATAATCTCTAGTATTTTAGAAAGTTAAGTGTTGCTAGCACTCATTTTATTTGGACATTGTGGATGAAGGTAGTACTGCGGCTCCTGGGTTCTAGACAACAGGTGTGACCTGGGCTTATTTTGAGATTCCATCAAAAGCCTGCTTCTGGCTCTTTCCAGTAGAGATTAAATCTTATTACCAGTGGTAAATCTAGTTCCAGCTTGATTTATCTAGTTAAATCTCCATAATTCAATTCTTGAAACTGCTTGCATGCTATCTGGAAGACTGGCAACACTTACTTTCCTTGTTAATATTTGCTTATGAGGTCTCTAAGTGTTTTGAAAATTAAAAACAATCTTGCTGATTGTTTTGAACTAAGAACATATTATTGAGTAAGCTGTAAATCACCCTTTTTTTGCTATTGGGAATATACAAATATAGTAATGGCTTTATATGTATGTATATTAGAAACTTTTCATGGTAAGTTTTAAAAATTGCTAGTAACTATGTAACATTTATGCTATGAGTGAACAAGGTGTAGTGGTTCACTGCACTCCTTATATTTATTACAACACAAAAGATGAATTCTGAATGATCCACTTAAAACTTATGACTAGTACATTAAATGGAGTTTTAATATCCTTCAGGAACTTATGCTTTCATTTTACACATTTATTTTATCTGAAAAGGTAGGGAGGGAATTTTTAGCAGTTTCTCTGGTAGTTTTAATTCCCCTTAATGCCTTACTATTTTATTGGTGCATATTGTTTTCCTTTTAAGAATATTTAAGGTCAATAATAGTTCCTCAAATTTTATACCAAAATATACCCTCCCCCCGCAAAAAAAAAAAAAAAAAGGATATGCTCGACACAAATAGCAGTCCAAAAATTAGCACCGCTGACTTCAGAGGCTTGCTAAAAAGTGTAACATAAAGAGCAAGACTGGTCATGACTGACTCAGTTCCATTGACTTACTAAAAACAATGAAGTCCATCTTGGTTCTCCTTTATGGTTTTCTGTTGTTGTTCAGTCTCCCAAGTTGTGTCTGACTCTTCATGATCCCATGGACTGCAGCTCCCCAGGCTTCTCTGCCCCTCACCATCTCCTGGAGTTTGCCCAAGTTCATGTCCAGTGAATCAGCATTGTCACTCAACTATCTCATCCTCTGTCACCCTCTTCTCCTTCTGCCTTCAATCTTTTCCAGCATGAGGGTCTTTTCCAGTGAGTCACCTGTTCACATCAGGTGGCCGAAGTATTGAAGCTTCAGCATCAGTCCTTCCAAAGAGTATTCAGGTTTGATTTCCTTTAACATTGACTGGTTTGATCTCCTTGCTTTCCAAGGGACTCTCGAGAGTTTTCTTCAGCACCACAGTTCGAAAGCATCAATTCCTCAGTACTCTGCCTTCTTTATTGTCCAGATCTCTTATAGTTTTACTAAATATTAATTAATACAGTGGAGAATGTGATAGGAAAACATTGGAACCTTCTTTTCTTTTTATTTGACTAAAATCTTAATTTCTGGGCCCACCTTATCTTTGCAATAGGTCTTAAGTTCCTATTAAGAAACAAAATGACTTATTTTCAGTTTAAAAAGTACTTAAAAGCCAATATAATTTGTTGTTTTACTTGCTAAGTCATATCCGACTCTTGTGACCCCATGGATTGTAGCTCGCCAGGCTCCTCTGTCCATGGGATCATCCAGGCAAGAAAACTGTAGTGGGTTGCCATTTCCTTCTCCAGGGGATCTTCTCGGCCCAGGGATTGAACCTACATCTCCTACGTTGGCAGGTGGATTCTTTACCACTGAGCCACCAGGAAAGCCCCGAAGCCTACATAATAGGATGCCTAAAATATTAATATTAGTCCATTCCTGAAAATATTTTTAAATACATATCTAAAATACATAGATATACCTGGTTATATAAACTAGTTGTCCCCAACCTTTTTGGCACCAGAAACTGGTTTTCCTGGAAGACAATTTTTCCACAGACCAGGGCAGATGTGTGTGATACAAACAGCAGTAAATACAGATCAAGCTTTGCTTGCTTAACCGGGTCCTAACTGGGGTTTGGGGAACCCTAATGCATACCATGAAGACCAATCTCACTGCTGGTGCTGCTGCTGCTAAGTCGCTTCAGTTGTATCCGACTTTGTGCGACCCCATAGACGGCAGCCCACCAGGCTCCCCCATTCCTGGGATTCTCCAGGCAAGAACAATGGAGTGGGTTGCCATTTCCTTCTCCAGTGCATGAAAGTGAAAAAATAAAGTGAAGTCGCTCAGTCGTGTCCGACTCCTAGCGACCCCATAGACTGCAGCCCACAAGGCCCCTCCGTCCATGGGATTTTCCATGCAAGAGTACTGGAGTGGGTTGCCATTGCCTTCTCCAATCTCACGACCACCTCTTTTAAAATTTGTAACTTTTGTTTAACCTGAATCTGTTTTCTTTTTCTCAAATAGAGATGATACCTCCTAGGGTTGCTGTGAATATGAGAATTTTTGAAAGGAGTGAATATAACTTATAACGGCTCTAAGTCCTACCTGAACTCTCCCAACACTTACACAAACCCCAGCTCCACTCCCTGTGATTTTACTCCTCTTCTCTCACTTGCTTGTGCCACTCAGGCCTAACTGACCCCACTCCTGTTCTAGCGGAGCACACGCCCACTCAGCCTCTGCTTTCTGCTCTTTCCCTAGACTTGTTCACTGCTGTATCCTGGTGCATAGAACATCATTTGCTTTGTAGTAGGTAGTATATTTTAAAAATAAATTTATATTTTGAAAAGGCAAACTATCTGCATTTGAAGATAGTAGATTCACAAGAATATCATAGCAACAATTATACTAAGAGAACAAATATATTCTCCTTCCAGGTTAGTATATAAGATTATTTTGGAAGATATTGGCAAGATTCTTTCCTACCTTTTATGAAACATTGACTGACATTGTTATTTTCTAAACAGTAAATTAGGCCAGGTTTATATTGTCACCCTGCTTATTTAACTTATATGCAGAGTACATCATGCAAAATGCTGGGCTTGATGAAGCACAAGCTGGAATCAAGATTGTTAGGAGAAATATCAATAACCTCAGATATGCAGATGATACAACCCTTATGGCAGAAAGTGAAGACAAACTAAAGAGCCTCTTGATGAAAGTAAAATAGAAGTGTGAAAAAGCTGGATTAAAACTCAACATTCAGAAAACTAAGATCCAGTCATCCGGCCCCATCACTTCATGGCAAATCAATGGAGAAACAATGGAAACAGTGACAGACTTTATTTACTGGGACTCCAAAATCACTGCAGTTGGTGACTGTAGCCATGAAATTAAAAGACCCTTGCTCCTTGGAAGAAAAGCTATGACCAACCTAGACAGCACATTAAAAAGCAGAGACATTACCAACAAAGGTCTATCTAGTCAAAACTATGGTTTTTCCGGTAGTCATGTATGGATGTGAGAGTTGAACTATAAAGAAAACTGAGTGCCAAAGAATTGTTGCTTTGAAGTGTGGTGTAGAAGACTCTTGAGAGTCCCTTGGGCTGTAAGGAGATCAAACCAGTCAATCCTAAAGGAAATCAGTCCTGGATATTCATTGGAAGTACTGATGCTGAAGCTGAAACTCCAATACTTTGGCCAGCTAATGCGAAGAGTTGACTCATTGGAAAAGACACCGTGATACTTTGTCATTCAACCATTTCATCCTGAAAGCAGGATGAGATGGTTGGATGGCATCACCAATGTGATGGACATGAGTTTGAGTAGGCTCCCGAAGTTGGTGATGGACGGGGAAGCCTAACGTGCTGCAGTCCATGGGGTGGTAGAAAGTCGGACATGACTGAGCGACTGAACTGAACTGAAACAGTAAATTAGGCCAAAATCTGAATTCATAGGAAATATTTTATAAATACAATTAACTCCTGTTAACTTTACTACTTATATCCTTGTGGCTCATTTTTATTCATATATTTAACAAAGAATTAACAATCCTTGCTTCAAGTTACATTTACACTTTACAGATAGTTGATATTAAAGACTATGTAAAAGGAGCAAGATAAAGAGAGACGGTAAAGACGGTAAGGGTGGGAGCCAAAATGCAATGTACTTCATGCAGCATACTAAGAGGGTTTGGACTTGATCCTACAAGTCTTGAGGCCACAGAAAGATTTTAAGCATGAAATTTTCTTCAAAAGTTCTTCCCAGCAACTTCATGGAAAGACTATTGGGGAAAGTCAGAGTCTGCTGCATTACTGCAGTCTGTAGAAGATGAGGGTTGAACTAATCAACATAATCAGACTATAATTGGAAGATTATTCCATAATAACTTAAATCATGTTTTTACAATGAAATGCAACAAATTTTATAATTACCTAAATATTACTATACAGAATAAAAATTTGTGCTGTAAGTTACCTTAAAAATCATCTAACCACATGTCATGCACTTGAAAAGCTGATGGCCAGAGACCTGCAGTGACCTAGTCAAGATAACACCTCTGGGTCATGGTAGACTTACTGTTCTATGACAGTGGATTTGTATTCACCTGATAAAGTAGGTTTAGAAAGTTAACCATTAATTTCTTGAAACCTAGCATTTTCTTCTGAAGCTACCCAGATGGCATTTTACTAGAAATTGTGTTTAATATATAACTGTCTTGGAACTTGTTTCCTTCTATTCTTTTGTAGCCAAAATGAGATGATAGATCTTACAGATAGCTTTGAAATAAGCAACATTTTGTTGAAAAAAATGATTATCTACAACTTGAATCTGGACTGTAGCTCTGGTTGTGACCTGAGCAAGTAAATTAGTTTGATTCTCCATTCTGAATTTTAAAGAGGAGATTTTGATTTTGATGTCTTTTTCAGAAATTGAATAGCTTTTGTTTATAGCTTAAAATATTAAACTGAACTTATCATTGATACTGAACTCAGTTATACATTAAAAAGCTTTACACAGATAAGTGTGTAGATATTTTAGTTTGTTGCAGACATGAAAAGCTCGTAAATTAGATACTGTGTTTTATGTTTTTCTTTGCTTTTTTTTTTTTTTAATAACTGCTGAATAGGGAAGATGAGTACCTTTCTGTAGCACTTGACTTCTTGGAACACCTCTTCTACCAGATGGTGTTGGACACGAGCAGACATTTACAGAAGCAGTCAGATAGAACTAACTTAGTGAGAGAACTCCTGTTTGATGCCTTAGCAAATATTAAAGTATTAGGCAACCTCTGTTGGATCACTTGACTGAAGCTCATAGTGCAATTTGAGAGCTCTTAGGTAAGCTCTTACCAGATAATAGAGATTGTCTTTCAGGGAAACAGGAAAATGTTGTTTCAACATTAATCAAAAAATTGGATTACTCTTTTATATCATCAAATATGCAGTGTTCAAATTCTAATCTCAAATGGTCAACAGTTTTTTGTTTTCTTTTTAGTGAGGATTCAAATATAGTCCATAAATTGCAATTGGTAAATTTGCTCCTTGAGTCTTTCTCAGGATCTTTACTCTCCTCTTTATTTTATTGTTGTTTGTGAAACCCATTGGTTGTCCTTGAGTTTACAATGGTATAGATTTTACTGATTGAAAGCCCCTTTATCAAATGTTCCTCTGTGTCCTATATCTATTGTAAATTGGTCATCAAAGGCCAAAGTCTTTAACAACTTTTTAACCACATCAACATTTATTTTGGAACTACTGAATTGTCAAAATGCATTTAGTAAATGTACTTGTACAATTTACCAAATACTACAATTGCAGTATAATTTTACTTCTTTATTATTGTAAAGATGAACTATTTGAAATCAAATGGTTAAAAAGAGACTATGCTTGATCTTTTTTAAACTTTGACTTTAATGAGATGTGAAAACTTAAGTGATGCATCAATATGCTAGTATGTCATAATCTTTCTCTATGATCTGATAACTTACACAGGCTGGTCTTTAAATGGAAGGTTGAGGATTTGCATTTACAATATAGTCTACACTCTTAATGAAGCAAGAAATAACTTGTTATAAAAAGTTAGAAGGAAAAAAAATAAAAAGAAGGACTTGTGCAACTTCTTGCATACTATAGGTAAGAGAATACAATTCTTAACAACAAGGAGAAGGATTGTTCATAATTTGACAGTGAGAAAGTCTTTCAGAAATTAGCTGCTGAAACTCTTGTGAAAGAGCTGGCAGAGCAATTCTGTACTATTGACTTGAAACCTCTGTTTTGCACATAATTAAATATCATGAGTACTTCACAAAAAATAACCTGTGCCTTTCATGGGAAGGCAAAACTAACTGCTTAGTTATATTCATGATCCTGAAAGCAGCATTCTCATAAACATAATGAGTTCATGGAAAACATTCTGGTAAAGCTAGTTTTACTAGCTAAAGTTGGTCATGTTTACTGTAAGAATTGCTAAAGTTTAGAATTGGACATCCAGTGATGTCCTGAATGCCTTGTACTGTCTCCCCTGTTTTTACTAGATCTGTCAGTCATGTTGCTGTCTGCATCCTTCTGGATTGCCTTCTAGGGGAACCTCCCCTGCTCATCCAGGTGGAGACTAGGTGACTTGTGAGCGCTTCCACTGCCCTAGCTGAGTATCTGGTGCTGAGCAACTGAGCCAAGAGTAGCCTATCTGTAGGCTAGTGAGACTGACCTAGCACAGAATCGACTTGGCCAATCAAAATAGATATGGCAATAGCAACTGAGTCACTAGAGAAAGCAATATATAGTATAGAGAGGAGTAGAGGAGGCTTCAGGAAGAAGCAGCTATGATGAGGGAGATCCTGTGTGGTCTGGGATGGTGACAGTAGAAGCTGAGTTTAAGGAAGCTGCCAGCTCTTCCTTCCAAGCCCTATGTAGTATTTTTTTGTGGTTTGCTTTTTTTTTTTTTTTTCTCCCCTTAAGGCAACTTGAGTCTGCAATCCTGGTGGCCATAGATCAAACTGCAGTGTGTCAGTGTTTTAAGATCCACCAAATGCAGATAAACCATTCCAAATAAAAAGGAGTATTGTCACAATGTTCTCTCGACAGATGAAAGCTTTACACTGATCCCTCAGGGAAGGTAGGGGACTTTCATAGGAGGTAGAAAGTGGGAGTTAAAACTCAGATGTAGTTATAGCCTAGATCACATTAGAATCACGTTACTTGGCATCAGATCCAGAGATCTCTCATGGTAGTGTTAGAACCTAGTCCCCCAGTTCAGTCACTCAGTCATATCCGTCTCTGTGTGACCGCATGGACTGCAGCACAGTAAGCTTCCCTGTCCATTGCCAACTCCCGGAATATGCTTGAACTCATGTCCATTGATTCGGTGATGCCATCTACCCATCTCATCCTCTGTCGGCCCCTTCTCCTCCTGCCTTCAATCTTTCATGGTATCAGGGTCTTTTCAAATGAGTCAGCTCTTCTCATTTGAAGAAGGTATCTTCTCAAGGTATCTATCAGAGCTTTAGCTTCAGCATCAGTCCTTCCAATGAATATTCAGAACTGATTTCCTTTAGGATTGACTGGTTTGATTTCCTTGCAGCCCAAGGGACTCTCAAGAGTCTTCTCCAAAACCACAGTTCAAAAGCATCAATTCTTTGGCACTCAGATTTCTTTATGGTCCAACTCTCACATCCATACATGACTACTGGAAAAACCATAGGTTTGACTAGATGGACCTGTTGGCAAAATAATGTCTCTGCTTTTAAATATGCTGTCTAAGTTTCTTGTAGCTTTTCTTCCAAGGAGCAAGGGTCTTTTAATTTCATGATTGCAGTCACAATCTGCAGTGATTTTGGAGCCCAAGACAATAAAATTTGTCAGTTTTCATCATTTTACCATCTATTTGTCATGAACTGATGGGGCCTCCAGGAGGCTCCAAAATGTTGGGTTGAGGACTGCTGATCTAGAGATACAATGGTACTTATGTTTGGACACAAAGTGACAATTTGTGAATCTTAATTCTAGTTAGTTAATATCTTAAGGATTCTTTTTCTTCTAAAGTGGATCACCATCTGGTAACTTATTTTTTATTGTTTTAAATATATAAATACTTGATTTAATGTGCTAATTAGTAAATGGTTTGAAGGTACTGAATTGCACTCAGCCTTCAGTGTTTTAGGGATCAGCACCTAGATGTGATCTATGTAGAAGTAGTGTTTGACACTATCTTTTATTCTAGTTAATTTTTAACAAGTTTTCTAGACTGGGTATTAGAGACATTATGTAATGTGAATGGTATGTTAATAAAGCATTTTATAAGTAAACAGTTTAGAATTTTAATGCTTCAAGCACAGCAATAACCACCACATAATTTCACTATAAAATTGTTTTTATGTATATATCAATGTTTGTATGTGTTCTTGGGAAATGGTTGAATAGGAGGGAGAAAGAAGCAGATGACCCATGTTGCTTGATGACATGTGTATATCCATGTATACCTGGCTTTTGTTCCCTAGTAGGTACTGAACATCAAATATCTTTAAATGTGTATAACTTTTTAGCTTAGTATTTAAATAGAGCATATGCTTGATTTTTATTAGTATTGAAACTATTGCCAATTTTCTTTATCATAGTCTTTTAGATACTCGTTATAAATTGTGAGCCTCTACTTCCCATAAATTTCTGGAACTAGTACTTAAACTTTGGATATTTAAGGCTCTTGATGTACATTTTCTCTTGTGTTTATTAACAATTATTTTGGAGAGTCTAATAGAATATATATTTGAATATATAAAAGGATAGTACATATAGCTCAGAGTAGACTATTCATTTTGTCTATTTATTAAATAACCAGAAAAAAATTATCACTTAAAAATCAATACACTCAAACTAGAGACTTTATAGAAGTAGTAGTTGATAGACAATGCTTTGATTTCCCAGTTTATTTTTAGATCCAACCAAAGGATTCTAGAACTCTCTAGTAGTTTGTCATTCTTGTATATTTCTCCTTCAAAATGTTTTAATCAGTTCTTTAAATATATTCTGAATATTTTTCAACAAAATTTTTATTACCTAATTTCTATTGACATTAAATTGACTATTTTTTGACTATTTATTGAAGATGTTTTGCATTAGAAAAGATACTGCTGCTTGTAATTTTACAAATACACTATTACCTGTCTTAATCCACTGATTCCTTTATGTTTTATGTATGTAAAATATTATCTGCAGATAATTTGCCTTTTAACCCTAGTATCTTTCTGCATAATTATTTTTAATGCTTTGATATTCTTTATCTGTATCACTGTGTTAAATCAGAATAATAACAGAACACATCCTATTATCCTTGAAGCTAAGAGTTATGCTTCTGGTCTTTAACCTGTTTTTTAAAGGTGAATATTTGTGAGTATGTATACACTTTCAACTATCTGTGTGAATATAATACTTTTCATATTGAACATGAAAACAAAGTGCTTTGAGGTAATACCAACCAGGTCTGATACATGAAATGGTTCTAAAACTCAATTTTTCACAAAATTATCTTGGTCTCACTTTTTAAATCATAGTGTCAGTTGATCATTGGGTCATACTGATAAGACAAATATATGCCAAAATAGCCCTTTTCCTTTGAGATTTTAAATCTGCACTCTGGAAGCTCTCCTTAGAAATATTTGCCAGATTGCTATTTTAGTCCTTAACATTGATCACCTGTATATACCGGGCTGGTGCACTGGGACGACCCAGAGGGATGGTATGGGGAGGGAGGAGGGAGGAGGGTTCAGGGTAGGAAACACATGTATACCTGTGGCGGATTCATTTTGATGTTTGGCAAAACTAATACAATTATGTAAAATTTAAAAATAAAATAAAATTAAAAAAAAACAAAAAAAAACCTCTCGATGGCACCCCACTCCAGTACTCTTGCCTGGCAAATCCCATGGACGGAGGAGCCTGGTGGGCTGCAGTCCATGGGGTTACAAAGAGTCGGACATGACTGAGCGACTTCCCTTTCACTTTTCACTTTTCACTTTGATGCATTGGAGAAGGAAATGGCAACCCACTCCAGTGTTCTTGCTTGGAGAATCCCAAGGACGGGGGAGCCTGGTGGGCTGCCGTCTATGGGGTTGCACAGAGTCAGACACGACTGAAGTGACTTAGCAGAAGCAGCAGCAGCAAAGTACATAAAACACTGACTTTTCATCAGTAAAAGCACCAAGTCAGGCAATAATTCTTAGCTTAAGCTAGTTTATGTGGCATGTAGCTAAAAACTAAGTAGTTGTCTTGTGTTGAATTTATTGATTTGAATTACAGATATATATTAACACACTGCTTTGTAGAAATTGGGCATACATAGGAGACTTACCATTATACCAGTTCTGTAGTCTATTGAGCTTTTCATTTCTGGGAGTCATTTTTGTCCTTAATGTGTATCACAGAAAAACCAGTGTTACTGCACACATGATTTTTACTTTTACCTGACTTAAATCATATGATGGGGAGGCTAGATTCTTCTAAAATTAGCTACCACCTAATGAAATCAGTAATTGTAAAAGTGTACATAACTTTATGTATCTACCAAGAAAAAGCATATAATTATGTATAGAGTATAACTTTTGAAACTTAAAATTATTCAACTGAAACATTACTTTTGTGGTTATTTGATCAGATCAGATCAGTCGCTCAGTCGTGTCTGACTCTTTGCGACCCCATGAATTGCAGCATGCCAGGCCTCCCTGTCCATCACCAACTCCAGGAGTTCACCCAGACTCACATCCATCGAGTAAGTGATGCCATCCAGCCATCTCATCCTCTGTCGTCCCCTTCTCCTCCTGCCCCCAATCCCTCCCAGCATCTGAGTCTTTTCCAATGAGTAAACTCTTCACATGAGGTGGCCAAGGTACTGGAATTTCAGCTTTAGCATCATTCCTTCCAAAGAACATCCAGGACTGATCTCCTTCAGAATGGACTGGTTGGATATCCTTGCAGGCCAAGGGACTCTCAAAAGTCTTTTCCAACACCACAGTTCAAAAGCATCAATTCTTCAGCACTCAGCTTTCTTCACAGTCCAACTCTCACATCCATACATGACCACTGGAAAAACCATAGCCTTGACTAGATGGACCTTTGTTGGCAAAGTAATGTCTCTGCTTTTGAATATGCCATTTAGTTTGGTCATAACTTTCCTTCCAAGGAGTAAGCATCTTTTTTTTTTTTTTTTTTAATATGGTTTTTCTTTTTTTTTTTTTTAATTTTATTTTATTTTTAAACTTAACATAACTGTATTAGATTTGCCAAATATCAAAATGAATCCGCCACAGGTATACATGTGTTCCCCATCTTTTAATTTCATGGCTGCAATCACCATCTGCAGTGATTTTGGAGCCCCCAAAAATAAAGTCAGCCACTGTTTCCACTGTTTCCCCATCTATTTCCCATGAAGTGATGGGACCAGATGCCATGATGTTAGTTTTCTGAATATTGAGCTTTAAGCCAACTTTTTCACTCTCCTCTTTCACTTTCATCAAGAGGCTTTTGAGTTCCTCTTCACTTTCTGCCATAAGGGGGGTGTCATCTGCATACCTGAGGTTATTAATATTTCTCCCGGCAATTTTGATTTCAGCTTGTGCTAGCTCTGGGAGTTGGTGATGGACAGGGAGGCCTGGCGTGCTGCAGTTCATGGGGTTGCAAAAAGTCGGACACGACTGAGCCACTGAACTGAACTGAATGTTTTGGCTGTAGTGTTGTCATTTATCCCTTTTTACAAGTGTACCTGACATTTTATATAAGCAATCTTATATATGCTTTAAAATATATAGACATGTATATCCAGCATTTAATGCTTGTCTTTACTGTTAAATATTATATAGAAATACTTTTGTTAGTATTATATATCTGTGTATACAGTTTCTTAAGAGTCATTGAATAGCAACCCACATTTGGAGAAAGCTTTTAAGTCAGTTATTTCATTTGATTAAATATTTAATGGTATTAACATGGCTTCTAAACTATAGTAGTTGAATTTGTCACTGT
This sequence comes from Bubalus kerabau, assembly GCF_029407905.1. Lineage (NCBI taxonomy): Eukaryota > Metazoa > Chordata > Mammalia > Artiodactyla > Bovidae > Bubalus > Bubalus kerabau. The sequence goes on from NC_073635.1 coordinate 63,228,472, forward strand.
CTTAACCCATTACTTCCAATATTTCAGAGCATAACTGAATTCCACTCTAAGTTAGTTAATTCTGTTGTTTCTGTTCCTTAATGTCTTTAATATGAAATGTTACAGTTTCCTTATTCTTGTTAGCACTTTTTCAGATGCTGATACAATGAGAGCATTTATGCTTTGACTTTTCTGAGAGAATGAATTTTACGGGAAAAAAAGAAATTAGCAAAAGTGATTCTTAACACTTTTGGGAAACTGGTGATAGCATATGGTCAAAGTGATAGAAGAGAGTCTTGCAAAGACTACAGAATTTTCCTTAGCATTCATTATAACTTGCTGTTTTCCCAGAAAGATAACGTATCTAATACAGGATTTTATTAGTAAGATAATGAAAAACATATTAAAAGTGATATTTATAATATGTATAATCATAACTGTCTTGGAAATGTAAGTTTTCAGGCATGAGGTCAGAAATTCAAATATTAAATTAAACTATAGCCACTAGGCTCCTTTGTCCATGGAATTCTCCAGGCAAGAATACTGGAGTGGATTGCTATTCCCTTCTCCAGGGGATCTTCCTGACCCAGGGATTGAACCTGTGTTTCCTACTTTACAGGTGGATTCTTTACCATCTGAGCCACCAGGAAAGCCCAGTTAAATTAAAGGGAGATTATTTTCCAAAATAATTATCTCATTTTAAAGGCAGGAATTTGGATTGAAATGGCAGTAAAGTGAAAACTGCTTAATATACCTAGATATAGTATAATTCGTATAAGAATTTTGTTTCTCATTTTTTTCCTTTGAATTTCGCTCTAAAAGGTTGAGTGATTTAGGGTGTGTTTGACTTAGAAGGATTTTATTAAATTCTATAATATTTGTCTACCATTCTGTGTATGTTAAATTTAAAATCAATCTAAAATCTTTTAATATATCTTCTGTTCATTACTATAATAACACCTGTAACAGGTTATAAAGTGGAGACACTGTTTGTCCTTAGAAGAAAAGAACACTAGATATTAATAGGTTAAGTGAAGATTTCACAATACTAAGAACAAGAATATGTATATTGAAAGGTATTACTGTATTTCTAAACTGAATGCCTCTCAAAGCATAATTCAATCAAGAGAGATTAACACACTTCTTTTTTAGGGAAGCTTATAGGACAGCATAGAGTAAAATAACATATTTGAATATATATAGTAAATTATACACTGCTGGAAATGTATTCTTGTGAACTTCCTTAATGTTTAAGGAAACTAGTCTTTTCATTCATTAATAATGTAAATCAGTGTGGACTTAGAATTTCAGGTCATCTCATTTGCACCCAGATAGGTGTATCTAATTTTTTGCATCATCTAACAGATTAACACCACTCACCTGAATGTTCACTCAGTGAGAATGTTAAGCAGTCTTCTACAAATTGGAGTACTTCAGAAGTGCTTTACAGATTTTCTCTGTGCTAACTTGGCACTTGAGAAACATTTTTAGTGTTTCTCAAATTCCCTTGACTATGTGTCAGTCAGACTTGGAAAATCGTTTGCTAAGTCATTTTTTTCTATCTGATGTTCCTTTTTAAAATGCTATCTTGTATACCTGTGGTGGATTCATTTCAATATTTGGCAAAACCAATATAATATTGTAAAGTTTAAAAATAAAATTAAATTAAAAAAAATAAAATAAAGAGGCATAATAATAAAGATTTGTTTCCTAATACTAAAAAATAAAAAAATAAAATAAAATGCTATCTTAATCCATAAATATAATAATCAATGTATATGGAAGATGGTTCTTAAAATTTTGGTTTTTGCCTTCTAAATCTTCTTTAAAACCAAGACTTAAAACATAATCTTATAAAATTCTTATTTTTTCCTTTGTCTCTTACTGTGTTAGTTACATTTCATGTTACATATTCTTAAATGATTCATTAAAGGTGAAGCACAACAGTGTTCATTAGCTTTATTAAATAACTGGAATATCTAAAATTCTTCTGAATACTCTATATTCAGTAGTTTAAAGTCTTAATTGTGGTTAACTTCAAAACAGTGCTTATAGTTAATCTCCATTCCAATCTCTAAAACGTAGATGGAAAACATGACTTAGAAATTAAATGACTGATCCAAATTCTTTAGCTAAAATTTGAACCAGATCTCTGGTTTGCCAGTTTGTGAATACTTTATTGGTTCATGGTTTGCATTCATAACCTCTCTGAGAACCCATAGCAACAATTAATACAAAAGTTAAACTACAGAAGAACATACCTACACACTCAAACATTTGTACCCACACTTTTTTTGTTTTCCTATTATTTAAAGTGAAAACCATCCTTTCAAAAAGTTCATGATGAAGCATAGATAACTGGTGAATTAAAAAAAAAGATGTTTAATAGTAGCACAGAGTAATATGAATATGGTCTTATGAGCTCAGGTTGCAGAAGGGAAGTTACTTATTATCTAAGAACAGTCAACTACATAAGCAAAGAAAAAGCCAAGTTCACTGAGGGGCATTTCTGGGTGTCTTGAATGTGGGTGTCCAGTTTTTATGGACTGTAGCTGTAAAGGAAGAATAAGTCCTCATCTATAACTTGGTATGGATGCAGCGATTGCAGTGGTCTTTATATGGGCTTCCCTAGTGACTCAGTTGGTAAAAAATCTGCCTTCAATGCAGAAGATGTGGGTTCAATCCCTGGGTTGGGAAAATCTCCTGGAGGAGGAAGTGCCAACCCATTCCAGTCTTTTACCTAGAGAATCCCATGGACAAAAAAGCCTGGCAGGCTACAGTCCTTGGGGTCACAAGAGTCAGACACAACTTAGCAACTAAACCACCAAGAAAATATTAACTGCAAGTTCTTAGTCTAAGCCTTCACAAAAGTATTTGGAACATAGCCCAGAATAGATCAAGATTGTCATGATCACAGAAGATTAGTAAGGCTATGAGAAGAAATATTAGCCTGAATGAAGAAAGATTAGCTCCTTAGCTAAGGTTTGATTTTTTTCACCAGTACTTTAGTAAGGACATCCAGCTGCCTTACTACCTAGGATTCTTTGTTTCAGAAGCCAGAAAATTACTCTGGTTAACTTGGGTGAAAAATGATTTTTTTTTGGTAATATATTAAGTACTCCCAGATTCTATGGGAAGTCTTAGAAACCAAACGTGGGAAAAGAAAGCCAAGGCAGCAAGAAATAGCTCAAGTCATGCCAGAATACCTCTCATGATTAAAGCTGCTGCTGGGTCTTCCCATCACAGGAAACTTAATCTGCATGTAGGAAATTCAGGGAAATCAATGAATGATCAACTTAGAAGGAGGTGATAAAATAACACTCAAATTACATGATGCATGAGTGCATAGCAATGACATTTACACTTTAATGCTCAGTAGGGACAACTCATTTTCTCTTTTCTGAGAACATTTTTATTTTCAAGTAACTAAAGATACAGTGAAGTTTCTATCTTCCTTGTCATCGTTCTAGTATAAGTGTGAGTTTTATGTAAAAAACAACCGAACTTTTCACCATAGAGTGGAGTGAGTGAGTGAGAAGTGACTATAGTGGCATGTGAAGGAACATGTAGTTCTATATTTTGAAAACAAAGGTTCAGTTCAGTTGCTCAGTTGTGTCTGACTCTTTGTGACCCCATGGACTGCAGCACACCAGGCTTTCCTATCACCAGCTCCCAGACTGTGCTCAAACTTATGTCCATCAGGTCAGTGATGACATCCAACCATCTCATCCTCTGTTGTCCCCTTCTTCTCCTGCCTTCAATCTTTCCCAGCATCAGAGTCTTTTCCAGTGAGTCAGTTCTTCCCATCACATGGCCAAAGTATTGGAACTTCAGCTTCAGCATCTGTCTTTCAAATGAATATTCAGAAATGATCTCCTTTAGGATGGACTGGTTGGATCTCCTTGCAGTCCAAGGGCCTCTCAAGAGTCTTCCCCAATATCACAGTTCAAAAGCATATATTTTTCAGCACTCAGTTTTCCTTATGGTCCAACTTTCACATCCATTCATGACTACTGGAAAAACTGTAGCTCTGATGAGACGGACCTTTGTTGGCAAAGTAATGTCTCTGCTTTTTAATATGCTGTCTAGGTTGGTTATAGCTTTTCTTCCAAGGAGCAAGTGTCTTTTAATTTCATGGTTGTAGTCATGAAAACAAAGGTTCAGTTCAGTTCAGTCGCTCAGTCATGTCCGACTCTTTGCGACCCCATGAATTGCAGCACACCAGGCCTCCCTGTCCATCACCAACTCCCAGAGTTCACTCAGACTCACATCCATCAAGTCAGTGATGCAAATCCAGCCATCTTATCCTCTGTCGTCCCCTTCTCCTCCTGCCCCCAATCCCTCCAAGCATCAGAGTCTTTTCCAATGAGTCAAATCTTCACATGAGGTGGCCAAAGTACTGGAGTTTCAGCTTTAGTATCATTCCTTCCAAAGAAATCCCATGGCTCATCTCCTTCAGAATGGACTGGTTGGATCTTCTTGCAGTCTGAGGGACTCTCAAGTGTCTTCTCCAACACCACAGTTCAAAAGCATCAATTCTTTGGCGCTCAGCTTTCTTCACAGTCAAACTCTCACATCGATACATGACCACAGGACAAAACATAGCCTTGACTAGACGAACCTTTGTTGGCAAAGTAATGTCTCTGCTTTTGAATATGCTATCTAGGTTGGTCATAACTTTCCTTCCAAGGAGTAAGCGTCTTTTAATTTCATGGCTGCAGTCACCATCTGCAGTGATTTGGGAGCCCCAGAAAATAAAGTCTGACACTGTTTCCACTGTTTCCCCATCTATTTCCCATGACGTGATGGGACCGGATGCCATGATCTTCGTTTTCTGAATGTTGAGCTTTAAGCCCCCTTTTTCACTCTCCACTTTCACTTTCATCAAGAGACTTTTTAGTTCCTCTTCACTTTCTGCCATAAGGGTGGTGTCATCTGCATATCTGAGGTTATTGATATTTCTCCCGGCAATCTTGATTCCAGCTTGTGTTTCTTCCAGTCCAGTGTTTCTCATGATGTACTCTGCATATAAGTTAAGTAAGCAGGGTGACAATACAGCTTTGACATACTCCTTTTCCTATTTGGAACCAGTCTGTTGTTCCATGTCCAGTTCTAACTGTTGCTTCCTGACCTGCATACAGATTTCTCAAGAGGTAGGTCAGGTGGTCTGGTATTGCCATGTCTTTCAGAATTTTCCATGGTTTATTGTGATCCACACAGTCAAAGGCTTTGGCATAGTCAATAAAGCAGAAATGGATGTTTTTCTGGAACTCTCTTGCTTTTTCCATGATCCAGCAGATGTTGGCAATTTGATCTCTGGTTCCTCTGCTTTTTCTAAAACCAGATGGACATCAGGAAGTTCACGGTTCACATATTGCTGAAGCCTGACTTGGAAAACAAAGCTACTAGTATGTAAATAAATGCAACACTTTTAATTTAAAAGGCATAGTCTAGTTTCAGGTCCATCTGTGTATATTCAAACCTAAGAATTTTTTTAATATACTGTTATTCAAAAGATTTGGGATATTAATTAGGTTGTAAATTTTCAAATTATATAATAAATACATACTGCATTTACAATGAAATACCCCACAAGTCAGTGACCTAAACAGTAAGCAGTCATTACTATTCATAATTCTAAATCTCATTATCTCTGCTAAGGTCTGTCATGTGTCTGCAGTCTGCTGTGTGTTGGGCAGACGGATCCCCAGCTTTGGCTGGATGCCTCTACTTGTATGAGTTAGCTGACCAGTAGGCTGATCTAGGACAGCCTTGGCCTGGGGCACCTGAGCTTTCAGTCATGTGGCTTCTTCACTCTTTGTGGGCTCCTTCAAGTTTGTTCATATGACAATAGCAGTTTCCAAGAGTACTGTTCGAGAATCTTGACACCACACTAGGCTCAAAACTGCCAAACTGTCTTCCCACTGAGAGGCTGAATGTAACTTTCAGACAGAGGCCAGATTATATATAAAAATGGAGTTCTGACCCACAGTCTGCAGCAACCATTCTGGGAAGTCAATCCATTATTTGTAGTAACTGGTTCAGCAAACAAAGTGCTTTCTCCATCAACCAAACCAGGAGGGCAAACAATAGTCCTGTAACAATCATCACTGAGTAGTTAGGACTTGATTAGTATTATAACTGACAACTTCCCTAATTTTTGTACCTACTTCCAACTCCAAAGTAACTGGAGAAAGCTAAATTATGCACCTGTCACCAATCACATAGGATATCTCACTTTTAGTTAGCCTGTCTAAGGCTTCCTTATCTCAGCAATCACCTCTCAGGACATATCTGTAACCACCCCCCTTTTTTGCCGACTGTAAAGCTTTTCCCAAAGAGCCTCTTGATGAAAGTGAAAGAGGAGAGTGAAAAAGTCGGCTTAAAGCTCAACATTCAAAAAACTAAGATCATGGCATCCAGTTCCATCACTTCATGGAAAATAGATAGGGAAACAGTGGCTGACTTTATTTTTTGGGGTTCAAAAATCACTGCAGATGGTGATTGCAGCCATGAAATTAAAAGATGCTTACTCCTTGGAAAGAAAGTTATGACCAACATAAACAGCATATTAAAAAGCAGAGACATTACTTTGTCAACAAAGGTCCATCTAGTCAAAGCTATGGTTTTTCCAGTAGTCATGTATGGACATGAGAGTTGGACTATAAAGAAAGCTGAGTGAAGAAGAACTGATGGTTTTGAACTGTGGTGTTGGAGAAGACTCTTGAGAATCCCTTGGACTGCCAGGAGATCCAACCAGTCCATCCTAAAGGAGGTCAGTCCTGGGTGTTCATTGCAAGGACTGATGTTGAAGCTGAAACTCCAATACTTTGGCCACCTGATGTGAAGAGCTGACTCATTTGAAAAGACCCTGATGCTGGGAAAGATTGAGGGCAGGAGGAGAAGGGGACAACAGAGGATGAGATGGTAGGATGGCATCACTGACCTGATGGATATGAGTTTGGGTAAACTCTGAAAGTTGGTGAGGGACAGGGAGGCCTGGTGTGTTGCGGTTCATGGGGTTACAAAGAGTCAGACATGACTGAGTGACTGAACTGAACTGAAAGCTTTTCCACTGTTGCTGTTCATTGCAGGCATCAGTGGCTGACTCCCTTGCTATAGCAAACTCTGATTAAATATCTTTTGCTTGCTCTCATTTAGATGGTCTTCATTTGTTTTTCACAGCATCTTTTTTTTGTTTTTTGTTTTGTTTTGTTTTTTCTCTTTTGGCCAAAGTTGTAAGATCATCCAGATTCAAGGAGTGGGGAAAGAGGTTCTACATCTTGATGGAAGGAGCCACATTTTAGAAAAAAAAAACATGGATACAAGGAGGGTGTATTTTTGCAATGAATCTACCATGCCTACCTCTGTGGATAATCTATCTTTCAAATAATACTGAATTCCTGATGTTCTGTTGTAATCTACCAATCAAAGGAAGACAAAGTAAATAGCTGCTTGTAATTTTAATATTTTAAGAATTTCACTTTAAAGACTCAGTAAATTTTATAATGGCCCCCTCTTTTTCCTGAATAGGCCTCTTATGTTGACTGATTTTGAGAAAATGATTCTCTGCAAAACTCAATCTGAACTGCATTTAAAGTAGGGAAAGGCATGCATTAAGTAGTGCAGGATATTAATGCTTACTCAAGAGGTTTTTTTTCCACTTAAACTTCATTTCAGAGCCTTCTACTATATTCCCCAATAGACTGCCCTTTTCTGTTTGTTAACACAGGTTTTCATACCATTGAATTGACAGCATCTTATAATGAACTTTGATTCTGAGTTTTGGAAAAAAAATAACAAGAACTAAAACCTTCACTGAGCAATTTTCTTACTGGGTAATACACAGCACTTACTGCCAGGACCAGGGAGACAATTTTCTGACTGATTTGAAAAGCTATGAGAAAGAAAAAATCTGAAGAAACAGCACATCTACACAGATTCTTCCTTAATTGTCTGTGTACAGTTAAACTTCAATAAAATAACTGTGACTCTCTCAAAATTCTATGCCTCAGTGGAGACATTAGTCCATTTCTCTCGGGCAAAGGTTGTTTGTCCAAATTCACCAAAAAACATTGTTTTATATATAGGCCACCATCGATGTACTCACAGAAGACTCCTACAGTTTCTGGTAATTTGGTTAAAATAGTGATTGACAGTAGACACTTCATGCATGCATAAAGTATTTTTCCTCTGGGGGAGGATCAGAGAATTTAAAACTTAATCATTCTGTAAGCCAAAGGTATATGAAATACACAGTTGTTGAAATTAAAGTCGAGATTCCAAGACTTGAGTTTAGTGTGTTGTAAACTTCACATTTGATTATATTATGAAGAAAAGAGGCAATTACCTTAATCTCTTATCTCGTTATTAAGCAGATATTTCTATGACTTATGAAATTTCAGCATATTAAAAACTTAAAATCCTACAAATTTTGAAATATTTCTATATCAAAGGTAAAGTGTTATTTTTAAGAAACAGAATATGTGGAAAATAAACTACAGATGCAATTTAAACATCCCCTGAAACTACAGCTGAGATTAGAGAACTATCTCATTGTGACTTTGATTTCCATTTTCCTGATGAGTCATATAGATCCTCTTCTTGTGTTTCTGTTGACCACCTGTGTATCTTTGGAAAAACATCTACTCAATTCCTCTGCCCATTTTTACAATCAACTTATTTTTTTCATGTGTTGTACTAGTTCTTTGTGTATTTGCGATATTAACTACTTACTGGATGTATTATTTATTTCCCATTCAGTAGGCTAACTTTTTGTTTTACTGATAGTTTCCTTCACTGCACAAAAGCTTTTTAGTTAGCAGTCTCATTTGTTTTTTGATTTTGTTTCCCTTGTCGGAAGAGATAGATTGAAAAAATATTACTAAGACTGAGGTCAGTGTTCTGCCTGTGTTTTCTAAACATTCTGTGGTTTTAGGTATTACATTTAAGTCTTTACCACATTTTGAGTTTCTTTTTGTACTTGGTATGAGATAGTGGTCTGGTTTGAGTCTTCTGCACATAGCCATCCAGTTATCCTAATACCAGTAACTGTAGTGGTTGTCTTTTCTATATCCTACATTTTGGTCATCTTTGCTGTGGATTGATTGACCATATAAGTGTAAGTTTACTTCTGGGCTCTCTGCTGCATTGTTCTGTGTGTCTGTTTTTATGCTAGCCAATACTGTTTTTATTATCATAGCCTTTGTAGTCTTGATTGAAATCAGGAAGCGTGATACATCTAGCTTAAAGATTGGTTTGGCTATTTGGGGTTTTTGTGGTTCTGTTCAAATTTTAGAATTTTTATGTATTGTCTCTTTATCTTGCAACTTTACCGAGTTTGTTTATTCTAACCATTTTTGGGTGAGGTCTTTTAGGGCTTTCTGTGTATAATGTCATTTATTGAAATGAACCGTTTATATAAAATACATTTAAAATTTTTATCATAATCATTGTGAATATTTTACTTCTTAAATGTACTCATCTACTAAATTGTATAAACATTTGTAAATCTGAAGAAATTATACATATCCAGCTTGCTTTAACTGCTATGAAACTTTGGAATACAAATCAGTGAATGGCCCAGACCTGGGTCTTGCAGAGAGAAGATTCTTTCATGTTTTTTTTTCTTTTTTTTTTCCTGTTTTTCCCTCAAGTTAGACCACATACCTATTTTAAAAGAAAAGCAGTTTCAGGTCTCACTATGCTCAAAGGCCTGTGTTCTGTGGTGTACATGAGCACAATATATTGGAAGGAGGTGGCCAGCCTCCAATAAACTGGTGAACTGCTCCTTATCCATAGATAGGATGTTCTCATGTTTGGACAGTTATATTTGGGAACTATAGAATTTTACATAGTGTATGAAAATTACTGACAGCCTACTGCTTTTTGATTTAAACAGAAAAGAAAAATAGTGTCTGGATTTGTCACTCCCACCAACAATGAATTGTATTCTCCAGCTGAAATGTTTTACATGCTTCAAAATGTACATGTGTCAAGCCCTGGAATTCTTGGATGCCTATATCCTGGAAGTGTTTGATGAGGACCATGGTGTAGCCCTTATCAGTCTTCCATAAAGTACCTGTGATTCACAGAAAGTGAAAGAGCTGTATGCTATGAAATTCCTAGTCTCTTCTCTGTTCACAGCAGTGTTTGATAGTCATTTTCCCAATATCCATAAAATTGGTCTCATTATAGTGTCTAGAATACTTTCTGAGGCCTGAGTATTAAAAAAAAAAAAGTCAACTTAAACTTCACTGGGCATTTCATTCAAGAGAGGTAGAGGGCTTTGAGGTAGACCACTGAATTCAAATCCAAATCCCACAATTGTTGCCTTGGGCAAATCATCTAATTTTTCTCATTGGTGAAATGGTGATTACAATGTTGTAATGACCATTGTGTGTCTTGACAGTAGCACAGATGAACATTCCCTGCACAGTTTAGGGCATTAATAAGCAGTAGTTTCTGGGAACCTATTGTAGAAGTAGGCAATAATCTAGTAAAGAAAAAAAATCAGCAAGACAACTTTAAGATGAAAGATCCTGAAAGAATTGTAGCAGCGAAAAAGTGGCCATTATCTTGCAACGTCATGCTCCTCTTGAATTTAGCACTTACAGGTCCCGTTGCCTGGGAATATTTTCCCTGATATTGTTGCATAGTACTTCCTTTATTTGGGCTTCCCTGGTAGCTTAGTAGTAAACAATCTGCCTGCAATGCAGAAGATGCAGATTCAGTCCCTGGGCTGGGTAGATCCCTTGGAGAAATAAATGGCCACCCACTCCAGTATTCTTGCCTGGTGAATCCTATAGACAAAGGAGCCTGGCAGGCTACAGACCAAAGGTCTGCAGAAGAGTTGGACACAACTTAGATACCATAAACAGCAACACTTGTTTTATTCAGGTCTCTGCTCAAATATCACCTCACAGAAACTCCTCCGTCATTCTTATTTCCCTTACTCTGCTCTATTTTTTTTCTCACTTTAGGATATTATCTCAAATTTTTACATTACCTACAGAATGTGAATCTCTGAACACAGGCACCATGTTTCTAAATTGAAAATATTGTAATTCATATTGTGATTCGTACACTATGCCTCACTTTAATCCTAAGTTTTTGCTTTAAACTTATAATTGCAGTTTTCAGATCAGAGTATTTAAAAATCAATTCCTTGCATACATGGCAGTATCCATACCTTTTTTAAATGACCTTAAATAAAATTCATTGCTGCTCATTGATGTATTCTTCCACCACTTTTATGTCCAAATGTTCTTGTTGTTCTAGAAAATAGAATTTTTTTTTTAATGTGGTTAACATATCAAGAGTCTAACTGGACTTTGGAGGAAAAAGAATGAAATGGAGGCATATGTTAACAATAGAGCATTTTACTAGGATGACTTTTCCACCAGTGTCTTCTGATGATCCTTCATTGAAGGTTATCATTTTGTGTAAACCCATCAATTATTTCATATTTTCTCTATTACAAATACTCAGGTGCATGTCTTACCTCCCAATGAGCCTATAAACTACTTGAAGGCAAAATCAAAGATTATTATTGCTTTTTTCTAATTAGTTTCATACACTGTGTTGTTTACAGAATAGCTATTCAAAATGTGCTGAATAAATGAATGAACAAGTAAGCATATTTTAATAAGTAAATATGGTTGTCTGATATAACATTGGCTTAAATGCTGTCTGCACAACTTATTACCCCTGTGATTTTAGGCAAGTTGCTTTAATTTCCCATGTCTTAGGTTATTTTTATAAAGGGGCAGAAATATTTTGTTGAGAGAATTGTTTTGAGGACTAAATAAAGATGCCCCCAACGGGTATGTAATAAGTAGTGGTTCATTTTTTCTCTCTAGGCTCAAGATCTAGTCTCTGGGAAATTGTTCCCTAGCCACTGTCTTCCTGACAATACTGGAAGTGGGCAAAGGAATTATGCCTTCCCTGGGGACTGTATTTCATTGATGGTCCAAGGATGATCAGAGGCCTAAGAGCTATTTTAAGTCTTTAACCATCAGAGTGGCTTTTTTTCTCTTTTTTATTTTTTATTGAAGGATAATTGCAATATTGTGTTGGTTTCTGCCATACATCAACATGGATCAGTCATAGGCATACATATGTCCCCTCCTTCATGAGATTCCCTTCCCTCTCCTACCCCATCCCACCCTTCTAGGTTGTCACAGAACCCTGATTTGAGTTCCCTGAGTCATGCAGCAAATTTCACCGGCTATTTTACATATGTTAGTATATATATTTCCATGCTATTCTCTCCATTCTAAAAAAGTCAGGTTTATTGTTGCTTTTTGGCTGCTTATGTATCTAAAACCTGCTATATTGTTTATCTTATAGCAATCAGCTCTATGATCAATAGCTGTTAACATTTGTAAGACATGTTTGCAAAACAGCTATATGTATATTTGATTTCTCAGCTGCTTTTCCTCTCTTGTTTCTCTAAATGTATGGTTCTCATGGTTTTTGACCTATAGAATCCTTTTCCCTCTTAATCTTTGGAAATTCTGCAGTTGCTATTTGAGTTATGTCTATTATATTATTTAGAAACTAAAAATGGTAAATATTACTAGTTATTTTAAATTAGTTTTAAATCATTGTCAGTTGCATATTAACATCTTTTTAGAATATAACTATCTTCCAAAATAACAAATAGTTTGTTTTGCAAGAGTCTCTAACACCAGGCATAAGGGAGCACAGCTGGGTTTTCATGTTTGCTTTTACTGTAGACTCTTGTAACATGCTGTATTTTTAAACTTCAAAAAAAATTTTTTATTTTTGACAGTAGGTCTTTGGTGGTTATATGTTTTAAGTATAACAGTGTTCATGTCGGTCCCAAACTCCCAGTCTATCCCTGCACCTCCATCCTTCCCCCTTGGTAACTGTAAGTTCCTCCTGTTTCAAAGTATAAAGAAGATTCAGCCTCAAACAATACATAATTGAAAGAGGGAGGAGTATGTGTGATTGTTGTTATTGTTGTTGAGTCACTAAGTTGTGTCCAACCCTTTGCAACCCCATGGACTGCAGCACACCAGGCTTCCCTGTTCTTAACCATCTCCCAGATTGTGCTCAGACTCATGTCCATTGAGTCAGTGATGCCATCCAACTATCTCATCCTCTCTTGCCCGCTTCTCCTCTTGCCCCAAATCTCCCAGAATCAGGGTCTTTTCCAGTGAGTCAGCTCTTTACATCAGGTAGTCAAAGTGATTGTTGAATTATACTGAAAAGGAGTAGTTTCTTCACATTTAGATGCAATGTGAAATTTTAACTGCATAAATAATCTGTTTGAATTATTTTAAAATCTATTGGATTATCTTGCTTTGTGAATGGGTCTTTTTGCCCATAATTTTATAACATAATATATTGGTCATTTGGAAACTATGAGTTCACAGAGTTAAGCAGTTCTTTTCCAAGTCAACATATTTTATCACACAGCATCAAAGAATATTTATCAATCAATAAATAAATATTTATTATCACTCGTATCAGCCTTTATAAGCCTTTAAATGTTACATCAGGTGTATGATAGGAAATACAAGTTTTGAGTAAAAGCTTGAATTATATCATTGGCAACAGGTACTCAATTATTTCCTGATAATAAGCTGATAGTTTGCCCATCAAATATGTATTTAAGTATAAACTGCAATATAAACCTCAAGATAGAGTGACATCCTTGAGTGAAATATAGAAACAAAACATTACCAGGTTGATTGAAATTCTAATGAGAGCTGTCACTTCCTAAGAAGTAACAAGGTACTCTCTAGGAACTTTGACTAAGGCTCACTCCATACAGGTTAATAATTCTGAAAGTGCTGTGCTTGTATACTGGTATTGATTGAATGGATAATTGAAAGAATAGAAAGATGGTAGGAACCAGGTTTCTCATTACTGAAGGGGGAAGTTACAGATAAGAAAGGGGAGAAGGCTAGAGTAAATCAAATGTCAATGGATTAGAGGAAAACACATCCATATGAACTCATACTTAACACAGACTAGATACAGATGGATATAGATAAACAATTATGTTTCTGTATATGGGTTAATGTAAATATTGTCAAATCGAGAAGTAGAATAATTAAAACCATCAAATCAAGGTAGATTTTAGTGAGAATTTATTACATGTGCATATACGCATATGACAACAGTTGGCAGACTGGGAATTCTCAAACCAACAGAAGCACGAGACTCAGAGGTATATAATAAGACAGCTTATATAGTAAAAATGCAGAGACTCTATATTCTTTATAATGATTGATTACAGGATTAGTTTACCTAGTGATCAGTGATTGGTTAAAAGTGGTTGCTTCATGCCAATTAGGGGTAACAGATTAGACTTAATTTATGATTTTTAGAGGCACTTGCAATAAGTGGCCCAAGTTCATTTTTCTTTGTTTTGCAGAATAGTGTGAATTAAGTTTTACGTATATGGCTTAAATGGTATTTTCTGCTCAGGAAGTTTTCATGGCTGGTCTCCATTTTGTATTTTACTTTATGCATATTATATATATATATATATATATATATATATATATATCCCTGGAGGAGGGCATGGCAACCCACTCCAGTATACAATGTATGCATATATAGTTACAGAATTAATTTTACAGTTCTGTTCATAGAAAGACTTAGCTGAAAAAATGTCCTAGTGGCAGTGCACACAATCTGCATCTGGATCTTGGTTTCTAATACCATCCTTGGAGAAATGGATGATACTACATGATAATAGTATCATCCATTATATGGAATATATGAGATGAATTTTAAGCATCTTGTTGTCCCAGAAAGTAAAATGCCAGAAACAACTCCACCAAACAATGATGGCAGTATGTCAAGTGGAAATAGGAAACAACTGAAAGAGCTTTCTGGTGGCTAAAACTGGAAAAAAAAAATCAGAGAGAAAATGTACTATTAGATCATGACTTGAAGAACGTAATGAAGACTTAATGAGTTCATATTGATATAAACAACTGAACGTAGGAAATAGGGGAGAAGTGAAAAATTTCCTGTATAAAAGAATTTCACAGAGTTTATAGAGATACCCCCCTTAAGAAATGGGAATCTAACTCTTCATCCCAAAAGAGTGGCCTGTTATTAGTGGCTTGCACTCAGGAATTGCAGTAAAGAAAGGAATGTGGAGACATTATGGTGCAAAAACCTGGCAACACTCTCTCAGCCAGATAGTCATGGCTAACATTAGTGGTAAGTCATGTTAACAGTTAATCTTATGTAATGATGATGGTTCTTAACTTCTGGGGTCATCCTCCAAAACCCCATAATTGCCTTCTTACTGTCAGCTTAATATAAACCATGAATATTTTACAATATATTAGGTTATTATTTTACAGTATATCCTGCTGTTATGAAATAAAAATCACAGACTCAAATTGAGGTTATATTCTGCAGAATACCTTATCTGTAATCCTTAAAATTTTCCACCCTTATGGCAGAAAATGAAGAAGAACTAAAAAGCCTCTTGATGAAAGTGAAAGAGAAGAGTGAAAATGCTGGCTTAAAGCTCAACATTCAAAAAACTAAGATCATGGCATCTGGTCCCATCACTTCATGGCAAATAGATGGGGAAACAGTGGCTGACTTTATTTTTCTGGGCTCCGAAATCACTGCAGATGGTGACTGCAGCCATGAAATTAAAAAATGCTTTCTCCTTTGAAGGTAAGTTATGACCAACCTAGATAGCATATTCAAAAGCAGAGACATTACTTTGCCAACAAAGGTCCATCTAGTCAAGGCTATGGTTTTTCCTGTGTTCATGTATGGATGTGACAGTTGGACTATAAAGAAAGCTGAGTGCTGAATAATTTATGCTTTTGAAGTGTGGTGTTGGAGAAGACTCTAGATAGTCCCTTGAACTACAAGGCGATCCAACCAGTCCATTCTAAAGATCAGTCCTGGGTGTTCATTGGAAGGACTGATGTTGAATCTGAAATTCCAATACTTTGGCCACCTGATGCGAAGAGCTGACTCATTTGAAAAGACCCTGATGCTTGGAAAGATTGAGGGCAGAAGGAGAAGGGGACGACAGAGCCTCAGATGGTTGAATGGCAACACGGACTCAATGGACATGGGTTTGGGTGGGCTCCAGGAGTTGGTGATGGATAGGGAGGCCTGGTGTGCTGTGGTTCATGGGGTTGCAAAGAGTTGGACATGACTGAGCGACTGAACTGAACTGAACTGAATCCTTAAAATTGTCAAAGTCATCAAAAAAGGGAAACTTTCTGAGAAACATCATAGCTCACGGGAGCCTAAGACAGGGTGATTTAATGCAATGTTATGTCCTGAATATGACTTTGAAACAGGAGAAAAGGAATATAACAGAAAAAAATAGCCAATGCCTAATAAATAGTACCCCCACACACAGACATCAAAAAATACTAAAAATTGCCATAAGTAGTATGGCTCCTTTAGAGGTGAGAGAAGTTCATGTATCCTTAGATCTATTTCTTTGATGGGACCATGTAGTTTATATCACTGAGGTCTTAAAACTCTTCAACTGTGATCTTTCCTGAGATAGCCTCACTAGGGTTAATTATTACTTTTTAGTCGTCTTTATTTTGTAGTTATTCCTATTTGTAAAATCACATTAAATTTAAAATTAGATTTCAAAAGTATGCATCTTCATTTCTCTTAATGTACTTTTATTTTAAAAAAAGAGGTGATGAGCTGTTTCCATCTACTAAGGCTTTTTGACATACCAGGATTGTAGAACTGCAAAAAACAGAAGAAAGAATTTTAAATTCTAGAGATTATTGTTAAAAAATAAGCACTGTAGTGTTTAAAGCACTTTTGTGAATCAGCTAAGTTGGCAAAGAGAATTATGTCTAGTCTTATGATCTACTTTTTGGTTTTCTTATGGCTTTTCATAGTTGTGATTCTCAGGTTCCATTGATATATGTTTCTACTTTGTCATTAAAAAACAAAACAAAACAAAACCTGGTTAACAGTAGCTTTTCAAATAATTTTTAAATTATCAGATTCTTACATTTTATTCTTTGGCAGTTTATCATTCAGGAAAAATATATTAAAATATGCTGAAACCAAAGGCAATGAAAACTAAAGTTTCTTAATATGAAAAAAATAAGATTAGTATCAGTTATGTATCTTATTCAGGGCTATATTATCTAGCTGATGAACCATTCTTTGGCTCAAATTTTGCCCAGATATATACCTGATCATAATCCTGTGCTACCAAAATGAGTCGGGAAATGACGTCCTTAAACTCCAGTATATTTTTATTCCTTTTACACTACCTTTTGAATAACTTATTCTTCAAACCACATTACCAACCTATTTACTTTTTCTCTGTATTACAGTGTTAAGGGTGACAGCTTATTTCTTATTTTTATCCCATACTCCATAGTAATAGAAACATTTTCATTGAATGTAATGTTTTTGTCATTTCACAAGCACCTCTATAGCCTACATAGAATAAATACATAAAGCTTAGCCAGTTATATAAATGGCAATTTTGATAAATATCATACAATGATGCTTAATTTAGACATCTGTTTATTTTGTCAGATGGAGAGTTCTAATCCATCTTGTTTCCTCCCACTTCCAATAAATAGCTTAGTGCAGAATGTAAACGGAGTTCAAGGACTCATATTTTTACATAGAATACAGAGGTTAAAACACAATAGTCAGCGATATAAAAATGCAAAGTATACTTAAGTTTTTGTGGCTTAAAATTGTACTTTGGGTGTGTTTTTGTTGTTAATGAAGAGGCAGAGTTTCCATAATTTTGAATTGTATTTAAAATAATCTGTGTAAGATTCTGAAATACTGAACTTGAGCAAGTCTTGCTGTCTCCTTCCCATTCTTATGGACTGCTGAAACCTCATTAGGGCCAGGCCATTTTAAAACATGAGGAGTGTTGCACAGGTCTAGTTACACAGACTAGTGGCTATATCCACTCCTAGCTTTCTGGAGGAGGCGTTGATTAGCAATGATTTCAAGCTGGCTGGAAGAATCCTGTCGGGGGGCGGGGGATGGTGGTGTAGATGTAGATAAATTTAAGCATAAGAGCTGGAGCAGGGACGAAGTCTGCAAATATTTCCCGTTCCCTGGGTGTAGGAAGGTGGGGAGCAGCATCAGACTGGGAATTTTCTTGCAAGACCAGCTAGCCTTCTGAGTCCCAAGAAGCCCCAGGGTAGTGTCCGTCTCCTGCTGCTGCTTAGCACTCATCCCTGTTAGGCTTCATGGGAGAGGGGCTGTCAAGTTAGTGACTGGTGCTCCATCTAAGTAATGGACTGCTTGGCTTTTTAGCCACAAGGGTTTGCCTTTGTTCAAGGTGCTTTTAAGCTGGACCTGAAATCTTTTGAGCAAGCAAAAGAAGAAAGTTTCCAAGGTAACTTGGCAAGAGCAAATAGGAAAAGTGTGTCAACCACAGAAATTGGTTCCAATAAATATGAGAATATAATACATATAGTTCAGTTCAATGGTGAAAGGATATAATAGTTTATAAACACTGGAACCTACTGAACATCCATTTGAAAAGAAAGAGACTTAAGAACTTAAATAACAGAGCATAACAGTTCAGGTTTCTTAGAGTTAGATGGTAAAAGTGAAAAACAGAAATCTAGGAAAAAATACATAGGAGAATACTTATATAACAAGGTTGGAAGTGAATTTTTTAAAAAGCTAGTGCATTAGATGCTTGAAAAAAAAGAAATAGGTGAACTTATTATGTAAAAGTTTAATGTTTTTGGAAGTGAAATCATAAAAATCAATATCTAGATGGCAGAACAAAAATATTTAAAATTTAGATGAGTTTATATCCATAATATAAGTAAAATTTTTGTAAATTGATGTTAGAAAAAATGACAAATGTCTATGACCAAATTCACATTAACTTGTAAATGAAGTATAAATTAAATATTAAAGTTTTCCCCCAAGCTGATATTATACTGTTCCACAGTTAACTGTTTGTTAAACACACACACACCCCAAAAAACTGTTTACTTTCCTTATCTTCAGTTCAGTTCAGTCACTCAGTCGTGTCCGACTCTTTGCGACCCCGTAAATCGCAGCACACCAGGCCTCCCTGTCTATCACCATCTCCCGGAATTCACTCAGACTCACCTCCTTACCTTAGCCCTTTCGAAAATATATTGTTTATATATATGAGTCTATTTCTTGACTGCTGTTCTGGTCTTCTGATCTAGGTTTCTTTGTTTATGCCATTATCACACTGTTTTGATAAGTAGATTTGGAGTTTTGTTGTTATAAGATAAAAGCCATAAACCTTGATTTATGTTTGAAATTGGTTGACTATAATAGCTCACTTAATTTTCAAAACAAATTTTACATTTATTCAGTTTAGAAACATGTAGTCTTTATTTTGGAGAAGGCGATGGCACCCAACTCCAGTACTCTTGCCTGGAAAATCCCATGGATGGAGGAGCCCGGTAGGCTGCAGTCCATGGGGTCGTGCACTCAGAGTCGGACAGGACTGAGCGACTTCCCTTTCACTTTTCACCTTCAT
The DNA here is from genome assembly GCF_029407905.1 of Bubalus kerabau. Taxonomy (NCBI): domain Eukaryota; kingdom Metazoa; phylum Chordata; class Mammalia; order Artiodactyla; family Bovidae; genus Bubalus; species Bubalus kerabau. The sequence goes on from NC_073635.1 coordinate 63,247,961, forward strand.
GCATTGGAGAAGGAAATGGCAACCCACTCCAGTATTCTTGCCTGGAGAATCCCAGGGACAGGGGAGCCTGGTGGGCTGCGGTCTATGGGGTCGCACAGAGTCGGACACGACTGAAGCGACTTAGCAGCAGTCTTTATTTAGATCTTTCATTTCTCTCAGAATGTTTTCTGATTTTTAAGTATATAGGTTTTGCATATATTTATCCTTCTATAGTATCCTTAAAGTTTAGATTTTAGTTTACTTCTAGGTGTTCAGTGCTGTTTGATGTCATGAGCATATGAGAAATGTACATATTTGCATGTAGACCCCTTGTGTCACATTGCTCTTCTAAACTCAGCAGCGTAGTGGCTTTTTCTGTGATTTGTGATTCAAGACTTTTTTTAGTAAAAAAAAAAAAAAAAAAAAAATCCCATTATTACGGCTTTCATTCTTGTTGCCCTGCTGCTGTCCAGGACATGCAAAATAATATTGAATAGGTGTTGAGAGTGGACATCTTTTTCTTGATCTCAGAGTGAAAGCAGATAAAAGCATTTAAATTTTCAACAGTGAGTATAATATTATACAGGTTTTGTGTATGTCCTTTTCGGATTAAATTCCCTCCTATGGACAGGGAGGCCTTGGCGTGCTGCGATTCATGGGGTCGCAAAGAGTCGGACACGACTGAGCGACTGAACTGAACTGAACTGAATGCCAAGTTGACTAGTTTTTACATTCTTTTAAATAATGAATGAGTGTTCAAGTTGTCAGTATTTTTCTCCAAATATTGAGACGATCATGATCTTGTCAGTACTGTTGTTTATATTGATTCCTTTACACATCTAATTCAGAGTTCTTTTCTGGGGTAAATCCACCCTGCTTTATTTTTATATATTGTTGGATTTTATCTAAAATTAAGATTTGTTGCATCAAATTGATAATGAATATGGGCCAGTAGTTGTGTCTTTTGTTTTCTTAATCAGCATGTGCTGGCCTCAAAAAATTATATGGAAAGTGTCGTCCTCCAAGAGTTTTTGAAGAATTAGCATAATTTCTTCTTAAATCTTTGTTAAATTGTACTAGTGAAGTCAACTGGGCGTTCATTCTTTTATTATGAGGAAGTTTCTAATTTTTCAGATGCAGAATATAGATTTTGTCTCAAGTAAGCACTAGTAGTTCTTCTGAAGAATCCATTTCATCAAAACTGTCAAACACAATGAAATAGAGTACTCCATATTATTCCCTTTGTTATTCTTTTAATGTCTGTAGTAGTAGTCAGTAGGATTTCCAGGTTTTCATTCTTAATATTGGTATTTTGTGACTTAGTTATCTTCTGTGCATCTCACCTGTGACCCTACCCTTTAGCCTTCCTAGGAATTTTTTTATCTTTATTTTTTTACTATGTTGTTCCTCTAAAGAAGACATAACTTTGGGTCAATTGAATTTTTAAATCTATTTTTTTCCATTTACTATATTTTTATTTGTTTCATTTAACTTCATTTTTTTCTCCTGCTTTCTTTATGTGTTTTTAAAATCACTATATATATATATATATATATATATATATTCATTTTTGTTGTCCCTTATTATGAAATCTTCCTCTATTTCTGACAATGATTTTTCTCCAGAAGTTTGTGTACTTTCTTGTATTACTTTTGATAGTGTTTGCATGGTATGGTCATTCATCCTTTTGTTTTATAACCCATCTGTATCTTATTCATAATGAAAGTGGGTTCTTATTTAAAAAAAAAAGTGTATACTCAAATCTTTTTCATCCAGTCTAACATTTTTATCTTTGCTTGGAGTGTTTAAAATCATTTACTAGTACTTTCAGATTTAAACCCACTACCTTTTCTATTTTGTCCCATCTGATTTTTAAAAAAAAAACGATTTCTTTTGAAATAAAACTTCTGGGTATTATGTTTTACCTTTATTATCATTTATTAACTGTGTGTCTTTTATATTCTAAGACATTGTTTCTAAGCCTGGTATGCTTTTGCACCATGGTACATTTGTCAATGTCTGGAGATATTTTCTTTTGTTATATTTGGAGGAGATGTGTGTGTGTGCACTGATGGAATTTTGGGAAAATAGCTGGTTTCTAAGTTGGTGATGGACAGGGAGGCCTGGCGTGCTGCGATTCATGGAGTCGCAAAGAGTCGGACACAACTGAGCGACTGAACTGAACTGAACCACTAAACATTCTACAATACTCAAGAGTCTCCCACAGCAAAGAATTGTTCAGTCATTAAATCATGTCTAACTCTGCAACCCCATGGACTCTGTCCATGGGATTTCTCAGGCAAGAATATTGGAGTGGGTTTCCATTTCCTTCTCCAGGGATCTTCCCTACTCAGGGATTGAACCTGCTCACCTACATTGACAGGCAGTTTCTTTAGCATTGAGCCACCAGGGAAGCCCCCTACAAAGAATTATCTAAGCCCAGTGTCATTAGCGCTGAGACTGAGGAACCATTTTTTAAGATATATGTATAACATACTGTTAATTTTTGTAGCAGTTCTTTTGGACTATAAGACTTTTAAATTAATGTATTTCTGTTTCTTCCCTCTCATCATGTATACTATTTAATGTATTTTACTTCTGCATGTATTATATTCCTCAAAAAATGTTGACCATAACTGATTTAACCAACTGTTCTAAAGGGAATAAAAATGATAAAATTTTTACTTACCCACTAACTGCCTACAACTCTTCATTCTTGTAGATGCTATTTCCTTGATAGTATCACTTCATTTTACTCTGGAATATCACTTGCCAGTAAATTTTCTCATTCAGAGAGAGAAGTTTTGTCTTGCCTTAATTTTATATACTTTCAGTGTACAGACTTGAGTATTTTTCTTTAATATTTTCAAATCTAGATTTTTCTCAGTCTTGAAACGGTTACCAACCAAGTTGGCTACTACTGTTGTCCTTTTCCTCTCTATTTTTTCTGAGTATTAAGGTTTTCTCTTTATTTTACTCAGCAGTTTTATTATGATGTGCCTTGGTATGATTTTGTTATGTTTGAGACTCATTAAACTTCTTTGATCTGTAAGCTCAGTTTTCATCAAATTTAGACAGTTCTGAGATTCTTCAATGGGCTCCCAAGGTGGCGCTAGTGGTAAAGAACCCACCTATCAATGAGGGAGATTTAGAGATTCCAGTTCAGTCCCTAGATGGGAAAGATCCCCTGGAGAAGGGTGGGGCAATCCACTCTGGTGTTCTTGCCTGGACAATCCCATGGACAGAGGAACCTGGTGGGCTATAGTCCATAGAGTCACAAAGAGTCGGACATGACTGAAGTGACTTAGCATGCACGCACAAGATTCTTCAATATTTTTTCTCTTTACCCCTGTACTTCTGCCCAGGATTGTAATTCTGATTATATGTCTAAGATTACTAGGTTTTGTTCCCCCAGGTTCCTGAAGCTCTGATTTTTTTTTTTTTTTTTAAGATCTCTGTGTACTTCATTTTGGATAGTTTATGTTCTGTCTTCAAGTTCACTGATGTTATCTTCAGCAGCACATAATCTACTATAATATCTTCCAATGTAGCAATAATTTAGATGTTTTATTTATTTATTTTTTTAAGAGCCTTAGTCTGATCTCTTGATTTTTTTTTGAATTTTTTTTAAATTTTATTTTATTTAACTTTACAATATTGTATTGGTTTTGCCATATATCAAAATGAATCTGCCACAGGTATACATGTGTTCCCCATCCTGAACCCTCCTCCCTTCTCCCTCCCCATACCATCCCTCTGGGTTGTCCCAGTGCACCAGCCCCAAGCATCCAGTATCGTGTATCGAACCTGGACTGGTGACTCATTTCATATATGATATTATACATATTTCAATGCCATTCTCCCAAATCATTCCACCCTCTCCCACAGAGTCCAAAAGACTGTTCTGTACATCAGTGTCTCTTTTGCTGACTCGTATACAGGGTTATCGTTACCATCTTTCTAAATTCCATATATATATGCGTTAGTATACTGTATTGGTGTTTTAAGTTCTAATTTAGATGTTTTAATATTATATTATTATCAGATATAATTATTAATGTGACAGAACACTAGTTTATTATTAGTAAGTTGTTGTTTATAGTAAGCTATTTAAAATCAGCATGCTTGTCAGTTCTGATAAAGGCAGGTATGCTGCTGCTGCTGCTGCAAAGTTCCTTCAGTCATCTCCTACTCTGTGCAACCCTATAGACGGCAGCCCACCAGGCTCCCTGGTTCCTGGGATTCTCTAGGCAAGAACACTGGAGGGGTTGCCATTTCCTTCTCCAATGCGTGAAAGTGAAGTTGCTCAGTTGTGTCCGCCTCTTCACGACCCCATGGACTGCAGCCTACCAGGCTCCTCCACCCATGGGATTTTCCAGGCAAGAGTACTGGAGTGGGTTGCCATTGCCTTCTCTGAAAGGCAGTTATAGACCTGCCCATTCTCTCATGCTGATAGAGCAGCACTACTGAAACACAGACATACTGTGGATTCTCTCTGGTGCCCTGTGTATTAAGCAGTCTCTAAATTGTGGGTAGTGAGAATGTAAATAGGCCTGGGTTGACTTCACGACTTTTTAGTGGAATGCTTGCCCCCCCTTTTTTTTTCTTTCTTTAGTTTTCAAGGTTTGCCCTGTGCACATACAGATCAATACTCTGCCAGAGACTCAAGAGGAAGGTATTCTATGTAGTCTTAGAAATACTTGTCTCTGTGTAGCTCCCTTAACTTCGATATTCTGCTATGGAACCTATAGCCACTTTAGCCTTTCTGAACTCTAATATCTGTCCCTTCAACTCTGCAAGCATGTTGGATCATGGTTTTATACAGTCTTTGCTGAGGCTTGGAGTCTCTTTCATTAATCTGAGATAATTGTAAGATTTACATTTTAACCTTAGTTATCACAGTCTTCTTAACACCTTTTGTCTGGTATCAGGAAACAACCTTTTCATGTATTTTGTTCAGGTTCTCTGTATGTGGTAGAATTACAATTTGATTGAAGCTGTTACAAGCAGTGTTAATTTAAAACAAACTGGAATATTTTCTGAATATTTAAAGAAATAACTGTTTTGTACACTTCTGGACCTTTTATTAAAATTTGGTTCTCAACGTTTTATTAAAATGATATTTATTCTCTTTGATTAAATATGAAGTTCATGCCCCTCAATTCGTCTACCATCTGCCACAAACACACAACTCCCCATACTCACACTCATGCATATGACACATGCACAGTGCATACACAGGCAATTAAATGACCTCATGGGAGGTCAGCAGTGATATTTCTATTTCTGTATCATTTGAGTTAGAGATAGCATTTGATGGTGGTAATTATTCCTTAACTTTCATTTTGCTTTTAGAATACCACAGTCTCTTAATTTCTTCTTTTATCAATTGCGTCTGCTCAGATTTCATTCCTGTTTCATCATTTTTCCTCATAGTTTTACTCCGGGGTTTAATATTGGCCCTGTGATTTTCTCTATCTACACTTATGCCTTGGTGATCTTATCCAATTCCATGTACCATTTATAAGCCAACAACTACAAAATTTATCTCCAGTCAAACCTTTTATCTGAATTCACACAGCTAACTATTTGCTAAACATCGCTACTTAAATTTCCACTAAATATCTAAGTTATAGCATATGAAACGGAACTTTTCTTTTACCCAAAACTGGCTCCACTTACACTCCCTCCTATTTAAGTTGATACCTTCCACCTGTTTTTCCTTAGTTCTTTACACCTTTGATTTGTTTTCAGTCATTAAGTCATGACCAGCTCTTTTTGATCCCATGCCAGACTCTTTTATCCTCCACTATCTCCCAGAATTTGCTAAGATTCATGTCCATTGAGTTGGTGATGCTATCTAACCATCTCATCCTTTGCCACCCCTTCATCAGGGTCTTTTCCAATGCGTCAGGTCTTTGCATCAGGTAGCCAAAGTATTGAAGCTTTAGCCTTGACATCAGTCCTTCCAATGAATATTCAGGTCTGATTTCCTTTAGGATTGACTGGTTTGATCTCTGTGCAGCCCAATGGACTCTCAACAGTCTTCTCTAGCACCACAATTCAAAAGCATCAATTCTTCAGTGCTCAGCCTTCTTTATGGTCCAACTCTCACATCCATACATGACTACTGGAAAAACTGTGACTTTTACTATATGGACCTTTTGACAACAAAGTGGTGTCTCTGCTTTTTAATATGCTGTCTAGGTGTGTCATAACTTTCCTTCCGAGGAGCAAGTGGCTTCTTTTTTTAACTTTTATTTTTTAATTAATTAATTTATTTTAATCGGAGGCTAATTACTTTACAATATTGTAGTGGTTCATGGCTTCAATCATTATCTGCAGTGATTTTGAAGCCCAAGACAATGAAATCTGTCACTGCTTTCACTCCCCCCTACCATTATCCATGAAGTGATGGGATCAGATGCCATGGTCTTCATTTTGGTAATGTTGAGTTTCAAGCCAGCTTTTTCACTCTCCTCTTTCACCTTCATCAAGAGACTCTTTAGTTCCTCTTCATTTCTGCCATTAGAGTGGTATCATCTGCATATCTGAGGTTGTTAGTATTTCTCTTGGCAATCTTGATTTTGGGTTGTGATTCACCCAGCCCAACACTTTGCATGATGTAATCTACATATATGTCAAAGATGTTACATATATTTATTTATAATAACCTTTGATACCAATGTGTAAAGTGTAATTAATTATGTTTTGAAGATGTTGCCTTCAAACTTTATTCAGAGTCCAATTACTTCTCCCTGCCTCTATTGCTGCTACCACATACTGCACAACCACCATAATTTATTATACTATATATATTTAAATAAGTATATAAATTCTAAGCATAGGTACTTGAGTAATATTTGCTGAATGTGCATTATAAATTGTATACTGATACAATCTATATATTGGGTGTTATTATATTAGTCACAGTTTCATTGCAAGAGAAAGTTAAATAACCATGATGACAAAAGTGATGATTATTTTGGAAATATTTTGATGTATTCTAGAAGTAAGTAAACAAGGAAGTGACAAACCAGGAGAAAGACCATCTTTTCCATTGTTGTGGGATAGTCTGCCTTATTCCTTGTTGGCATGATATCCTTTACTATAACTTGATCCCCTAGCTCCTAATGTAGATGATCATTCAGGTTCAGAACACTTACTATCTGTTAAATTCAATACATGATTGCTCAAGACCTATATGGAACATTTCCAGTTGGCATATTCATGTTTATTACACTCACCGGTTTAGGTTCCTTGCATAAGGTCACAGAATATAAAGATGAGTCTTTCAGGCCAATCATGGTATGATGGTTCTAAAAATGTTTTAAAGGTTTATAGAGATTAGAAGGGAATTTTAATGTCATTTTATACTGTGTATTTCTAAGAACTAAAGCAAACTCCTTACACTTTTAAAACTCATGATTGCACCTATTATCATTTGTGAACTATCACTTCACATAAAACTGTCTTTAGAAAAATTACTATCATAAAGCCCCAGTGCTTGGGGCTAGTGCACTGGGACGACCCAGAGGGATGGTATGGGGAGGGAGGAGGGAGGAGGGATCAGGATGGGGAACACATGTATACCTGTGGCAGATTCATTTTGATATTTGGCAAAACTAATACAATTTTGTAAAGTTTAAAAATAAAATTAAATTAAAAAAAGAAAAAAATATATAGTTTAAAAATGAACTTTCAAATGTTTATAGACAATACTACATAATTAATTACAATTTATAATTATCAACTGAAGTTCAAAAACTGCATTTATAAAAACTTTGTGTATAAAATTAAATGACAGCAATACAAAATAAAAAAAATTATCTTATGGATTTACTAATATAAATCCACAATATTAGTGAGAGACTTCCTGCACCCCTTCATGAAACTGATAGAGTGAGCGCTTACTAAGTAAATGAGCTCACAGAATTAATTGAATGATTATAATATGCATAAATTCAGAAAAGTATAATGTGCTCTCGAAATATCAGTTAATAACATTGACTCAGTGCAAACAGTTTTAGCCCAGTTGTGGTAAAATATTTATAATAGTAAATACAGTTTTGTACCCAAATAAAGCACCTATGTCAGATCAGATCAGATCAGTCGCTCAGTCGTGTCCGACTCTTTGCGACCCCATGAATCGCAGCTCGCCAGGCCTCCCTGTCCATCACCAACTCCCGGAGTTCACTGAGACTCAGGTCCATCGAGTCAGTGATGCCATCCAGCCATCTCATCCTCTGTCGTCCCCTTCTCCTCTTGCCCCCAATCCCTCCCAGTATCAGAGTCTTTTCCAATGAGTCAACTCTTCGCATGAGGTGGCCAAAGTACTGGAGTTTCAGCTTTCGCATCATTCCTTCCAAAGAAATCCCAGGGCTGATCTCCTTCAGAATGGAATGGTTGGATCTCCTGGCAGTCCAAGGGACTCTCAAGAGTCTTCTCCAACACCAAAGTTCAAAAGCATCAATTCTTCGGCGCTCAGCCTTCACAGTCCAACTCTCACATCCATACATGACCACAGGAAAAACCATAGCCTTGACTAGATGAACCTTTGTTGGCAAAGTAATGTCTTTGCTTTTGAATATGCTGTCTAGGTTGGTCATAACTTTCCTTCCAAGGACTAAGCGTCTTTTAATTTCATGGCTGCACCTATGTATATTGTAAAATTAAACATCTTGATATCCATATTGAAGAATACCTTAAGCAATATTTTTAAAGATCTTTACAAATACATCAATGAGCTTAGAAAAGGAGAAAATAATCCAAAGAGGTAACAACATGCTTAAACTGGTAGGTGACTTACAAATATTAATAGAATCTGTATATTTGCATAATATTTATAATATACTATCAATAAAACCCAATAATTACGAGTAAATGTATTTTATTTCAATCAAAAAAGTTAAACAGTCACATCCTTTCTGAAAACAAGAATAAGAAACTTTATCAGCTTTTCTACTTCACTCATTCCTGTGCTGTCACCTATAAAAGGGTAGTATTTTATCCAATGGTTTATGTATTATTTGTTACCTGTAAGTTCCCTTTAACATATTCCTCTGTTTTAATTTCTCAAATACTTCCTTGAACAATTGATCAGAGTAACCTTTTTCTCATGGTATCTGGTCCTATCACTTCATGGCAAATAGATGGGGAAACAATGAGAGACTTTATTCTTTTGGGCTCCAAAATCACTGCAAATGGTGACTGCAGCCATGAAATTAAAAGATGCTTGCTCCTTGGAAGAAAAGCTATGACCAGCATAGAGAGCATATTAAAAAGCAGAGACATTTGCCAACAAAGGCCTGTCTAGTCAAAGCTATGGTTTTTCCAGTAGTTATATATGGATGTGAGAGTTGGACCATAAAGAATACTGAGTGCTGAAGAATTGATGCTTTTGAACTGTGGTGTTGGAGAAGACTCTTGAAAGTCCCTTGGACCGCAAGGAGATCAAATCAGTCAATCCTAAAGGAAATCAGTCCTGAATATTCATTGGAAGGACTGATGCTGAAGCTGAAACCAATAATTTGGCCACCTGATGGCAAAGGTGGGAGGAGAAGGGTACGAAAGAGGATGAGATGTTTGGATGGCATCACTGATTCAATGGATGTGAGTTTGGATACACTCTGGGAGCAGGTGATGGACAGGGAGGCCTGGTGTGTGGCAGTCCGTGGGGTTGCAAAGAGTCAGACACTACTGAGTGACTGAACTGAACCTTTTTCTATTGATTTTTTGCATATTCTAATGTCTATACTGGAGAAGGAAATGGCAACCCACTCCAGTATTCGTTTCTGGAGAATCCCAGGGATGGAGGAGCCTGGTGGGTTGCCGTCTATGGGGTCACACAGAGTTGGACACGACTGAAGCGACAAAGTTTCTATACTCACATCTTTTCCAATTCAGGGATTTCAGCCTAGGCATCTTCTCCAGTTTGTGTGCTCATTTAATTCACTACTTGCTTCTTCTTTCCTGGATCATTCATTAGCAACTCAAGACAATTACATACCTAATGAACACTATCTGTCTTCCCCTCACCATCATTGTTTCTTCATTGTGTCCCCATTATAGTTTACAGCACCGTAATTTGACCACTTTCACCAGATTTGATAATTGTTACTGATAGCTCATTTTCTCTTAGCATCTTCATCTCAGATACCATCAAGCTCTGTTCCTTCAAATATGTACCTTAAGATTATCTATCTTAATCTTGTGTGCAGGCCCACTACAGTTTGAGTCCCAAGGAAAATATTTTAGGTGCTGAAATAGCAACTTAAGTGAATTTTCCATTTCCATTCCAGAAATAGCAACTTAAGTGAATTTTCCATTTCCATTCCAGAGCAACATGAATCTGTACTAGTTGATTTGTTCTTTATTTTATCCTCTCCCTGCATAACATTTTAGAGAGACTTAAGCCTCATAGTTCAAAATCAGTTGGAGAGATTCTTGTAAAGAATTCTGATTAGCAAGGATTGGTTTGCTCTTACATGTGCTATTCTTCATCAAATAGCCACAGAGTACCTTTAAAAAGAAAAATCTTATCATAGTTGTATGATTTATCATTTTGTTTAAGAAAAAAAAGGAAACTTATGGATTAGGTGTCCTTTTGTGTTCTCTGTCTCTCATTAATTCCTGCAACCTTATCTTGAATCTCTTTCCTCAGGCTTCTTTTGTTTCTGAAACCAATGTCTTTTCTATCTCCAGTACTTTTCAGTTTGTTTTCTCTTTCAAGAAATCTTAACCTTCTTTACATTCTTAAAATTACCAATTTAGTGTCCTTTATCATAGGACTTCCCTGGTGGCTCAGATGGTAAAGCATCTGCCTACAATGCAGGAGACCTGGGTTCGATCCCTGGGTCGGGAAGATCCCCTGGAGAAGGAAATGGCAACCCACTCCAGTACTTTTGTCTGGAGAATTCCATGGATGGAGGAGCCTGGTGGGCTATCGTCCATGGGGTCGCAAAGAGTTGGACACGACTGAGCAACTTCACTACTCACTACTATCATAGAAAACGTCTCCAATATCTAAAGTGCCTCCAAGTTGTACTTACTGTCACTGTATTCTATCTTTTTTTCCCAGTGGATCTATTTTAACCCTTAATTAGTTCTTACTTTATTTACATAGCTCTCGATCTTATCCACTAAACTAAGACCTATAGAGTCCAGAACTACATATGTTCATCTTATTCTTTGCTGGGTCCTCAGTGCCAATTATATAATCAGTAATATTTTGAATATATTTCTAAATAGGTATCATCTGATGACTAAATTCTTTAAAATACATTATCTGTGAGTTTTGGTCAATTTCGAGTATTTTTGCCTTCAGGAAAAACATCATGGAAAATAGAACCAGTTTCTAACTACCTATAGAAAATTAAAGTTAGAAACTTATTTCAACTTTTCCATGTTAAGTAATTGCCTACACACATTTGATTGACTAGTTGCCATCTTTCAAAAAAATAGTACAGTCTGTAACCAAAGATACAATGGTAAGAGCAACATGAATCTGTACTAGTTGATTTGTCCTTTTTTATCATCTCTCTGCATAACATTTTAGAGAGACTTAAGCCTCATAGTTCAAAATCAGTTAGAGAGATTCTTATAAAGAATTCTGATTAGCAAGGATTGGTTTGCTTTATTTTTGGAAACCATCCTTCTGCCCATGAAGATGAAGTGAAATAATTGCATGTCTCATGTACAGCCAAAAGTTTGGAGTGAGAAAGGAGCAGTTGCCTAAACAGAGGATGTAGATTCTTGGGCAAAAGGGGGAAGAAAGACTTTGTTCAGTCAAAAACTTTTCATTATAAAATATTATGCATTATCCCTTCCAAGTGCTAAGGCTATTCAGAATAGGAAATGAAATATATCTACCAAAACAGCAGTGTTGTTATCTACATTTCAACAGAGATTTGCCAAAATTTCTTATTACATTTTTACAGAAAGATGAAGGAATAATAGCTAGAAAATAATTAGATGTATTCATAGCTGGCAGGGACTCCTAATTAAAAACTGTTAATAAAGATTTCTAGTGAAGTGTCAGAGGGCTCTTCCTTTGGCTCTTAAGCATTCCTTCAAGTATGAATGATAACCTTAATAGGTATTCTTGGCTGTAAGTTTGTTATTGTTAAATAAATCACACACTCCCTTCTGGCCTGCAAAATTTCTTCTGCAAAGTTAGCTGATAGTCTCATGGGAGATTTTTGAATGTAACTGGTTGTTTTTCTCTTGCTGCTCTTAAAATTCTCAATGTTGCCAATTTAATAACCATGTGTCTTTGTTTGGACCTATTTAGGTGATCTTGTTTGGGACTCTGCTTCTTGGACCTGAATGTGTTTTCTTTTCCAGGTTAGGGGATTTTTCAGCTATTATTTCTTCAAACAATTTTTTCTGCTCTTTGTTTTGTCTCCTTCTAAGATACCTATCAGTTCAGTTCAGCATAGTTGCTCAGTCATGTCTGGCACTTTGCATCCCCATGGATTGCAGCACTCCAGGCTTCCCTGTCCATCACCAACTCCCGGAGCTTGTTCAAACTCATATCCATTGAGTCAGTGATACCATCCAACCATCTCATCCTCTGTTGTCTCCTTCTCCTCCTCCCTTCAATCTTTCCCAGCATCAGGGTCTTTCCCAAGGTGTCAATTTTCATATCAGGTGGCCAAAGTATTGGAGTTTCAGCTTCAGCATCAGTCTTTCCCATGAATATTCAGGATTGATTTCCTTTAGGATTGACTGGCTTGATCTCCATGAAGTTCAAGTTACTCTCAAGAATCTTCTCCAACACCACAGTTCAAAAGCATCAGTTCTTCAGCACTTAGCATTCACATCCATATGTAACTACAGGAAAAATCACAGTTTTGAAAAGTGGACTTTGTTGGCAAAGTAACGTCTCTGCTTTTTAATATGCTATCTTGGTTGGTCATAGCTTTTCTTCCAAGGAGAAAGCATCTTTTAATTTCATGGCTGCAGTCACCACCTGCAGTGATTTTGGAGCCCAAGAAAATAAAGTCTGTCACTGTTTCCATTGTTTTTTCATCAATTGGCCATGAACTGATGGGAGCAGATGCCATAGTCTTAGTGATTTGAATGTTGATTTTTAAGCCAGTTTTTTCACTCTTCATCTTTCACTTTCATCAAGAGGCTCTTTAGTTTCTCTTCACTTTCTGCCATACTGCTACTGCAAAGTCACCTCAGTCGTGTCCGACTCTGTGCGACTCCAGAGACGGCAGCCCACCAGGCTCCCCCGTCCCCGGGACTCTCCAGGCAAGAACACTGGAGTGGGTTGCCATTTCCCTCTAATGCATGAAAGTGAAAAGTGAAAGGGAAGTCACTCAGTCATGTCCGACTCTTAGCTACCCCATGGACTGCAGCCTACCAGGCTCCTCCATCCATGGGGTTTTCCAGGCAAGAGTACTGGAGTGGGATGCCATTGCCTTCTCTATAAGGGTGGTGTTATCTGCATCTCTGAGGTTATTGATATTTCTCCCAGGAATCTTGATTCCAGCTTGTGCTATATCCTGCCCAAAATTTCTCATGAGATACTCTGTGTATAAGTTAAATAAGCAGGGTGACAATATACAATCTTGACGTACTCCTTTTCCGATTTGAAACCAGTCTGTTTTTCTGTGTCTGGTTCTAATCGTTGCTTCTTGACCTGCATACAGATTTCTCAGGAGATATCTATAATATGAATAATCAATATGCTTGATGTTCCAGAAGTCTCAGAATATACCCACTTATAATTTTTTTTTTCCCAGCTTGGGTGATTTCTACTACTTTGTCTCAGAGGTCTTTAATTAAAATGATTGAATTTTAGTGTTTGATATCAAATTACTAAGAGATACTTTTACAATAGACTCCAGTGTCTTTAAAATATCTTCAGTCATTAAATGATCAGATCACTTTAATGAAAGCCAGAAGTAAATACTTATTCCAAAGTAGGTACTTTTTATTTTTTTGGGGTATTTTTTTAATATATATTTTTAGCCTAATTTGCATTTTCTGTCTTCAGAATGAAAATTTGAGACCCATTGTAGAATAAGTAGCAGGTTTTTGTTTGTTTGTTTGTTTGTTTTAAGAAAAACCAGAGATACACCAGGAATTTTTAAATATATATGCTTATCCATGAAATAAGTGAATTTTGTGCAACATATTATACATAAGCTGCTGATGGACTAAACTTTATTCAAAGGTGGGTAAGGTAACTGTCAGGAGTTCCAGAGATTTGGATATAACAACCCAAGTTCTCATTCTAGAAATGGGAGGTTTTAGGGATATGTAAGAGTCCTAGGCTTCCCAGGTGGCTCAGTGTGTAAAAAATCCTAACCCAGTGTAGGAGACACAGGAGACACATGTTTGATCCCTGGGTTGGGAAGATCCCCTGGGGGAGGAAATGGCAGCTCACTCCAGTATTCTTGCCTGGAGAATCCCACAGAGGAGCCTGGTAGACTACAGTTCACGGGGTTGCGAAGAGTTGGACATGGCTGGGGCAACTGAGCACATCATATTTGAAAATCTCCTTTGTGGAAGAAGCCATAGTGTTACCAAACCAAGTTCATTTGCGAGACATGCAGTAAAGACAATTGCTGGGACTCTGAATGTTGCAGCAGAGAGTTTATTCACAAAGGCAGCCAAGTGGGGAGATGAGGGGGGATCAAGTCTCTGATTCCACCCTGCAAAAGTGGGAAGCTTAGGATTTTTATGGGTGAAGAGTATAAGGTCGTCATAGGTGAGAAGACAGAAGACAGGAGGTAGGGAAAAGGTGAGGTAATCTGTTCTGTGCAGGTGTATCTGAGATACATGCTGCTTCTTGGGATGCATGTTCAGAAATGGTGGCACTTCACTGTGAGGGTGGAGTTTTTGGCCCTCCAGTGTCAGAAGGTCATTCATTTGGCACTTATGCCAGCCTAGTTCTGTGGTTCCAACTAGTCCTGTTCAGCTCAAATTGGACAAGAGCAGACATCAAGCTTCCTGAAGAAAAACTTAAGCCCCGCCCTGCCATTGCCATAGTTACCATACCTCAGATGTTATCTATACTACCTGTGAAGTTTGGAGGACATTAAATTTACAAAATAATAAACATGAGCTTGCTCAGTGAAGGCAGGCTATAAGCAAAGTGTTTTCTAACAGGCTGTTCCTTTATCTGCTGGTTTGTAAAAGAAATTCAAAAGATGTGTTAGTCACCAATTTATGTTACCCTTTTGGAGCACTGTTTCAGGTTATTTATTTATTTATAACCCTATTGAAGATGTTTTCAATAAGTTTTCAGCACCATTTTAACTGTCACTTTAAGTGGGAAAAAATAGTGTACATTTCAGGTGGAGTGAGATGTAACAGCATCATTAAAAGTGTTCTTATATAATAATTAGGACAGTTAAGAGTTGGTGAGTATGCCACAGGGGGACCTTGATAGTCAGCAGCATTTAAGTGCTGGTTTTGTGCATATTGTACTATATATTCTTAATACTCAGTTCTCTGAAATTCTATGACTAGTCCTAGTATATGCTGGAAAAATGCAAATGACACAAAGAAATGATTAATGTATAGATCACTTCAGCCAGACATGCAGTTCCTCATTGATTGAAGCTTTGTTGTCACCACCCAGAAACAGGTTCACTCATCATTGAAAATTACCTACCCTAAGTCATCGCTTCTTGATTTTCCACCATCCATCTCTGATTGACCTTTTCTTAAGTTGGTTCTAATAAACTGTGGTACAACACTGGCTCTAAGTGAAGCCATCGAGAATCCTGGCTCATTCCAATTACCAGCTGAGTGGTCTTGGATAAGTAACTTAATATCACTAATATCAATTAGAGAAATTGAGAAAATAGTGGGTTCATAATCTCAGGATTGTTGTGAAAATGAGTAAGATATATCTGTATGTAAAGATCACAGTGCCTGAATTCTTTAAAACATAGTTAATATTCCAAAGAGATTAATGTAGCATCTGTGTAACCTGGTAAACTAATATCTGTTAAGTTAGACTTATGAATGTGGTCAGGATACATATGTATAGCATATTTCTTAGTAACATATTGTTATCTAATTCAGAATTATCACAAAGTGATAACTTCAAGTGTTCGAGTGCCAAGTGTCACAGAAGATACCACATATGTCATGTTTTGGAGTCTGTAGGGGGTGCTTTCAGTATATTCAAAAGCAATATGTTATCTTTGGAGTTTCAACATTGCTTGTGATAATACTAGTTATGTTACTAATTATATAGTTACAATTAGCTAGGTTTGTTTTACAGTCCTAAACTCAATTTTGAAATCATTCCAGTTGGTTCATGGTATAAATTCCACTAAATTTTGACTTGGGCTGTCTGATTATACTGTATATAAATGTTATATCAATCAATATACATATATATATATTTAAAATTGGAAATGTTTACTGTTGCCATATTTCTACAGTGTTATCTTGTATAAATCTAAAACAAGTCAGCAAAAACGAACAATAAGACAAAAATACAGTGCTGTTCATTACCTCAGTAAAACATCTTTTCCTGGTTTCTTAAGTCTGCAAAAATAGCTTGATCCCACCATTGACAGCCACTTAACCTGTAACTTATCTTCAGGAATACTGTATCACTCTTCATTACCCAATATGTTGGTGCTTTCATACGGAACTTGTCAGACTGGTAGAGAATGAGTTAATATGCATCGTATTTCTGCTCTAGTCTCTATGCTAATTCCTATGCAAAATTTAAAAATAAAAACTTCCAACATTTTTGAAATTCTGAACAATAGGTGATGTTCCCACTTTACAGATGAATATAATAATCAGAGAAAAGATAATTGAGTTCACCTTAATGAGGGTCAGAGAGGTTTTGGAGAAAGGTCTTTCTGATGTTAATGTCCTCCTTTTCTTACCACTTTCCTACAGCCTGATGATGCTTCAAATCGTACAGTCATCAGTGCTTCATATTTGGAAATTGCATCCCTAAAAACTTAAATGTATAAAGCCCCATTTAAATGGAGCCCCTGATGATTGTGGACTCCCCAGTTGGCGCTAGTGTAATGAACCATCCTGCCAATGCAGGAGACATAAGAGGCTTGGTTTCGATCCATGGGTTGGTAAGATCCCCTGGAGGATGGCATGGCTATGCACTCAAGTATTCTTGCTTGAAGAATCTCATGGACAGAGGAACTTGGCAGGTTATAGTCCATAGGGCTGCAAAGAGTCCAACATGACTGAAGCGACCTAGCATGCATGTACCACGTTTATACCAGAACTCCTGTGGAATATTATTCAACCATCCTATAAACTATTACTCTAAAACACTACCAAATATTATTGATGTTATATACACTTCACTTCATGTTATACATGATCTGCTACAGTCATGTATGTTCATGACTAACTCTCATTGTAGAAAATGTGTTTACATGTATTAAATCATGGGGGCAACTAAAATAACCTTGAACATAGCCAATGCATGATTAATTTTTTATTGCATTTTAAAATTTTTGTTCCTTCTGATTCATAGCCAGAACTTTTAGACTTCATACTTTGCCATTCCATATTTGGGCTAGCCATTATTGGATTTAATGAAAAGCAAAATACGATAGCTCTGTAATAATACATTTTTATACAAAATTATATCTTCTATTCATGAAAATACATTGTGATGAGTAGGTATCCTAGAAGTTTCATGAACTCCAAAATCAAGATATTTATTGAAACATTAACTACTCCCTGTGTTTCCAAGGACAACTAGTAAGCCTCAGCAGTTATTTGTGCATGCTGTCTTTCACAGAGGTTAGAATTGATTCATAGCCATTGCTTGGAAAACTAGAAAACAGATATTCAGGATAAATAATGAGTTTCCAGAGGGTTTTTATCTGTATTTTCCTAATTGTATGATTCTACCTTATTGAAAACAAAAGAAAGCCCTCTTTAGTGTGTCATATTTTAGTGTTTCAGGGAATAAATAAATCTGTAGCTTATCTTTTGACCCTCTAATAGCTTTTTTGAGGCATAATGACATACCATCAGTTTCAGGTATAAAACATTGATTTAATATTGGTATATATTGTGAAATGATCACCACAATAAGTCCAGATACATCCATTACTATAGTTATAAAAATTTTCTTCCTATGATGAGAGCTTTTAAGATTTACTCATAACAACTTGCAAATATGCAATTTATAATTAGTTATAGTTATCCATGACTTTATTTTATACCTGGAAATAAAGTCTATATCTATTTACCTGCCTCACCCATTTCCCCACCTTCCACCTCTCACCACACCCTCTGGCAACCAACAATCTGTCATCTGTAAACTTGGCTTTTGTTTTTATGTTTTAGATTCCACATATAAGTAAGATAATTTTTTTTTTATGTCTGACTTATTTCTCTTAGTATAGTGCCTTCAGGGTTCATCTGTATTTTCACAAATGGCAGATTTTCAGTCTTCTTTATGAACATAATTTTCCATTGTATACATACTACATTTTCTCTATTTACTCATGGGCATTTGGGTTTGTTTCTGTATCTTGGCTATTGTAAAGCTGCAGTGAACATGGAGGTGCAAAAATCTTTTTGAGTTACTGTTTTCATTTCCTTTGATTAAATATCTACAAGCAGAATCAGTAAATCATATAGTAGTTATATTTTTGGCTCTTTGAGGAACCTCTGTGCTGTTACTCCTAGTGACTTCACCAACTTACATT
The DNA here is from genome assembly GCF_029407905.1 of Bubalus kerabau. Taxonomy (NCBI): domain Eukaryota; kingdom Metazoa; phylum Chordata; class Mammalia; order Artiodactyla; family Bovidae; genus Bubalus; species Bubalus kerabau. Next base: position 63,266,620 of record NC_073635.1, read on the forward strand.
CCTCCCAACAGCGCACAAGGGTGTTCCCTTTTCTGTACATTCTCACCAATATTTTTTACCCCTTGCTTTTTAATAATAGCCATTCAGAGAAGTGTGACATGAGATCTCATGGTGATTTTTGACTTGTGCTTCCCTGATTAGTGATGCAGAGAATCTTTCATGCATCTGTTGGCCATCTGTATATCTGTGGGCATATGTATTCAGATCCTCAAAAAATCAATACCGAGATGGCAGAGTAGAAGTATAGGCACTCATCTTCTCCAGTGAGATGCCCACAACTAGCTGCTGAACAGCCATCAACAAGACAATGTTGGAAAGCCACCAAAAAAAGATACCCACATCCATGGAAAAAGGAGAAACTGCAACGAGATCGTAGGAGGGGCACAGTCAGTTAAAGTTAAGCGTCATAGCTGCCACAGACTCTGGGAAGGTACAACCAAAACCTTATGTGCACCAGGACCCAGGGAAAGGAATAGTGACCCCCACAAGAAACTGAGCCAGACCTGACTGTGAGTGTTTGAGGGTCTCCTATGGAAGCATGGGTCAGCAGTGGTCTGCCACAGAGACAGGGGCAATGGTAGCAGCAGTCCTGGGAGGCCCAGTGTGTGGCATAAGCCCTCTTGGAGGAGGTCTCCATTAGCCCTACCACAGAACTGTCAGGTGGGTGATCCACAAACTGGAGAATAATTATACAGAAGATGTTCTTTCACTGTTGTGAAGGTTCTAGCTCCGGCAACAGACCTCTGCCCATTTTTAATCAGATTGCTTGTATTTTTGTGTGTGATTTATGATATTAGTCCTTGATGTATTTTGGATATTAACCCATTATTAGATATCATTTGCAAACATTTTCTCCGATTCAGTTGGTTGCCATTATATGATTTTCTTTTCTGTGCATAAACTTTTTTATTTGGCATTTATTTATTTATTTATTTTGCTTTTGTTGCCTTTGCATTTGGGGTCAGACCCATCCTTTGTGTTTCTAAAAGTGGCTCACTGCAAAGAATCATCTTCTCCATATGACTTAGATAAGATTCATGGATGCCCTCCTGTATGTTTATGAGATGACCTTCAATTTGTATTTTCTGCCTCATAACTATTTAGCTGAACTGCTTGTCCTCACTGATCAATAGGAATAGAATGCTTGTCAGCCAAGTTTGGTTAATATTCTCTCCTTCTTCTAGGATCCTGAACTTCAGCTCATTCATTTAGCATAAGCCAAAAAAACAACTCTTCTGAAAATTGGCTGGCCTTAGGGGAAAACATTCTCTGATTTGAGGGACTACCCTTTCATCTCACTTCTCCACACTGAGTTTTTTCTAGCTTTGTTTACAGCATTCTTTTGATGATTTGGAACCGTGGCGCTGGAGAAGACTTTTGAGAGTCCCTTGAACTGGAAGAGATCAAACCAGTCATTTGATCTTCATTTTTGGCCATCTAGTGAGACCATTTTTTTCAGTCATCTAATTTGCATTTCCTAATGGAAATCAACCATGAATATTCATTGGAAGGAATGTTGCTGAAGCTGAGGCTACAATACTTTGGCCACCTGATGGGAATAGCCGACTCATGGGAAAAGATTCTGATGCAGGGAAAGATTGAATATGGAGGAGATGGAGGAGAAAGGGTCAACAGAGAATGAGATGGTTGGATGGCATCATCAACACAATGGACAGGAGTTTGAGCAAACTCTGGGAAATAGTGAAGGACAGGGAAGCCTGGCAAGCTTCCATCCATACGGTCACAAAAAGCAGGACACAACTTAGAGACTGAACAATGACAACAACAGAAAACCTAGAAAAATATCACCTTTAATTGGGCATCTCTATGTCAGTTAACTTTACTTAAAGAGACTGATTGATTTCCGCAATAATTGAAGGTTTTGTCTCACCACAAGGGCATAGGGGTTTATCATGAAATGCTCTTCAATTAATGGAATCATACATAATTTTACTTTATTATAACTTAGGATTTAGAATAGTGATGTAATTGTGCTTTTAGGATCTCTTTAAATACATATTAGGTAATGGGATACTTATCTGTAATTTTTTTTCAGCTTTTCTAAATATTTTTCTTGATTTATAGATTTTTGTATACCCTAAATACCAGTTCTTTATTTCAAGACGTAGCAAATGTATTCTTTATTGCCTGGCCTATATCATCATTTAATATAATTCTTAATTTTGAAGTAATCAAATCTAACAAAAAACCCACATCTTTTGTACATTTTAGGGATTTTAAAAGAATTTCACTGTGATGCAAAGATGCTTTTCATCTTTGCCTATTAGGGCACAATATGTCCTTTTTGTATTTAAGTCTATAAACTTCAGACTCACTTGTATTATGTGGGAAAACTCAGGATCTTCATTTTTGACCATGTAGTGAGACCATTTTTTCCAGTCATCTAATTTACATTTCTTACCATGCTAATTATAAGTTTCTGTTTATATCAGTTCAGTTCAGTTCAGTCGCTCAGTTGTGTCCAACTCTTTGCAACCCCATGAACCGCAGCATGCCAGGCCTTCCTGTCAATCACCAGTTCCCAGAGACCACCCAAACCTATGTCCATCAAGTTGATGATGCCATCCAACCATCTCATCCTCTGTCGTCCACCTCTCCTCCTGCCCTCAATCTTTCCCAGCTTCAAAATCTTTTCCAGTGAGATAGCTCTTGGCATCAGATGGCCAAAATATTGGAGTTTCAGCCTCAACATCAGTCCTTCCAATGAACACCCAGGACAGATCTCCTTTAGGATGTACGGGTTGGATTTCCCTGAAGTGCAAGAGACTATCAAGAGTCTTCTCCAACATCACACTTCAAAAGCATTAATTCTTTGGCACTCAGCTTTCTTTATAGTCCAACTCTCACATCCATACATGACCACTGGAAAATCAATAGCCTTGACTAGACCGACCTTTGCTGGCAAAGTAATGTCTCTGCTTTTGAATATGCTGTCTAGGTTGGTCATAACTTTCCTTCCAAGAAGTAAGCATCTTTTAATTTCATTGCTGCAATCGCCATCTGCAGTGATTTTGGAGCCCAGAAAAATAAAGTCAGCCACTGTTTCCCCATCTATCTGCCACGAAGTGATGGGACTGATGCCATGATCTTCGTTTTCTGAATGTTGAGCTTTAAGCCAACTATCTCACTCTCCTCTTTCACTTTCATCAAGAGGCTTTTTAGTTCCTCTTCACTTTCTGCAATAAGGGTGGTGTCATCTGCATATCTGAGGTTATTGATATTTCTTCCTACAATCTTGATTCCAGCTTGTGCTTCTTCCAGCCCAGCGTTTCTCATGATGTACTCTGCATATAAGTTAAGTAAGCAGGGTGACAATATACAGCCTTGACGTACTCCTTTTCCTATTTGGAACCAGTCTGTTGTTCCATGTCCAGTTCTAACTGTTGCTTCCTGACCTGCATACAGGTTTCTCAAGAGGCAGGTCAGGTGGTCTGGTATTCCCATCTCTTTCAGAATTTCCCACAGTTTATTGTGATCCACATAGTCAAAGGCTTTGGCATAGTCAATAAAGCAGAAATAGCTGTTTATATATTATGTTTTAAACTTTCTATTTCTTTAGAAATATATATTTTAGGAATATTTTAGAAATAATAGTGATTATTTCTATCTAATCCAAAACTATGGTGTTCACATTATATTTTAGAATGTCACAATACGTGGGTGGTGCAAAACTGCTTTCCTTGCTTCCTTTTTGAAAGTTCAGTTATTCTTTGACTTTACTGTATAGATTTTCAACAATGAGTTTCTCAGATTACCAAATTATAATGTCATACAGGTTAACTTATAAATTCAGTGAGAATTGACAAAAAGAACATCATACATTAATCAGAACCAAGAAAACCATAATTTTCCTTTTATGATCCACTTTTTAGCTTATAATAGATTATTTAAAAATTTCCCTTTAATTTCTATTACATTGTTTTTCTTTCCAAGAAAAGAGTATTTCATTCTCACAATAGATTAAATCATTACAATATTTCTCTAAAACAAACTTTTCTACATCAGTATTCATGGATCTCTTGTATAACAATTTAAAAAATTTTTTTGGAATTTGTCATGTTACAGAATAGCAGTGTTTATCAAACTAAATATGAAATTAGAGAAAAGTACAAGAATAACTTATACTATCCCTGAAAGCCACTTTAAATATTTAAGCTTCATTACCATCATTTTTTTTTCTTCTGTATATTTTCCAGTGATTTAGAAGGTGCATTTCTTATATTTTTCCTGAGTTTTACAACTTTAAAAATTTCAAATTCTGTAATCTGTATATGTCTTATTATCAAGACAAAGATAATGTCTTTTCAGGTTTCACATGCTTAAATTATAAAATGTGCTGTTTCTGAAGTGAATAGATATGACTATTTATACTCTTCATATTTTCTGAAGTACAGTTCTGATAAACAAGATGAACAGCCTCAGATTATGTTGAAAGGAAATAGTTAATGTATTATAAATATGCAAAGTCCCCTATCTGGGGCACAGTTTATCATTGTTTTTATTAATTTAATGTGGAAAATGGAAACTGTTAAGAAAAGCTTATTTTTTCTCTTCCTTGTACCCATAAAAGCATTGCATTCAAACCAGTGCAAATCCTCTCATATGAATAAGAGATTATCTGATTATGTTATTTTCAGTGGATCAAATAGCATTAAGAAAAGACAGTTTATCTCTTTGATTTTAGTAGGCAAATTATATTTATTCATGTATGTATATATATATATGAAAATTGATATGGGTGTATTATGAGAGATTTGTTGCCAGTCTCAGTCAGTAAAGTTTTCTCTATCTTCCCACAAAATAAATTGATCTGTTTGCTATGTTAGTGTAATGGAATTATTACAGAGTACTGTTTTCTCACTTTTCTTTATTTTGTAATATGTTTAAAGTTTTTATTCACCTATTTATTCATTGAAAGTGCAATCGGGAAATTATGCCAGTAACCTGAATGGAGTTGTAATTTAATTTAATTTAATACGAGCATCTTATGTTTGACACACTTTGTGAAACTAACCTGTGGTTTCCAAGAAATCAATAGTACCAAATCAAAATCTTCAAGCACAAAAATTGCTTTATTAACTCTCCTTTACTAATATTGCAAACAATAAAGTTTTCAAGTATTTTCTTCTCCAGCTCTCATTTTCCATTTCTATGCTATAACAAAAGAATGTCTGAGAGAGACATCATGAAAACATGCATAGGAACTCTAATAATTATGTAGTATTTTATCATGTTAAGTGTTATTTATCTAAGTCCTATCATGTTGTGGGTTGAATTACACCCCCCCCATTAAAAAAAAAAAAAAAAGTCATGTTTTGGGAGTCCTCATTCCCACTACCTAGTAATGTGATCTTATTTAGAAATATAGTCATTACAAATACCATTAAGAAGGGGTCATGCTGGAGTTGAGTGGGGACCTAATCCACTGTGACTGGTGTCTTTATAAAGAGGACCTTTGGAATGAACACACATGGGGAGAATATCAGATGAAGATTGGAGTTATAATGCCAGAAGCTAAGGAATTACCAGAAACTAGGAGGGAGGACTAGAACTAATGCCTTCACAGGTGACATGGCTGTGGTGATGCCGTGAGTTTTGAAATTTAAGCCTCTAGAACTGTGAGACAATAAATTTTTGTTGTCTTAACCACCAAGTTTGTCATGCTTTATTACCTGAGCCCTAGCAAATTAGTACAGATTTTGGTATTAGGGATTAGGGAAGTGGTCCCCAACCTTTTTGGCCCCAGGGACTAGTTTCATGGAAGATGTTCTTTCCACTGACTTGGGCACTGGGGTGTGGAAGGGGGTGATTCAGGATGATTCAAGCACTTTACACTTATTGTACCACCTAAGATCATAAGGCAGTAGATCCCAGAGGCTTGGGACCCCAGGATTAGGGAACTATTCTAACAAATATCTAAATTCTGGTTTTGGATTTGGGTAATGGGTAGAGGCTAGAAGAATTTTAAGGTACTTGGCAGAAAAATCTTAAATTTCCTTGAAGACACGGATGCTACAAATAGGAAGGTCAGAGATGCCTCTGTTAAGGTCTCAGACAAGAATAAGAAATGTTACTGGAAATGTTCTTTGTTGTAAAGTGGAAGAGAACTTGGCTAAATTGTTTTCTCCTATTTGATGCAAAGTGTATCTGATGGTGCACTGGTTTCTCATTACTGCTTACAGTCAAATAAGTAAGGAAAGAATAAAAATGGAATTGTTAAACAAAGAAGAAACAGAACTTGAAGATTTGGAAAATTCTCAGCCTATACATACTGCAAAAAAAAGAAAGCATGCTTTGGAGAGACAAGCAAGGGTGTAGTTTGATGAGGTCCTGAAGACAGTAGGCTTTTGACACGTGGATCCATTCAGCCATCTCAGGAGAGACACTGTTGACTTAGAATGAAGGAGATACCTGTAGAATGACATGCAAGAGCAGTGTGGGACCTCTGGGATTTTTGACCCATGAAATGGGCCCTTCCTTGTGGCTCAGCTGGTAGAGAATCCACCTGCAATGTGGGAGACCTGGGTTAGATCCCTGGGTTGGGAGGATCCCCTGGAGAAGGGACAGGCTCCCCACTCCAGTATTCTGGCCTGGAGAATTCCATGGACTGTAATAGTCCATGGGGTTGCACAGAGTTGGGCATGACTGAGCAACTTTCACTTTCACTTTAGGGCTCTCCATCTGAATTTGTATTAACCTTTAAGAAAAGGAGGAACAATGCGAAGGAGACTCCTCCTTGGTTTCCAAAAGTGGGGCTTCCTGGTTGGCTCCAGAGGACAGAGCCAGGACTGACAGGTGTGAACAAACTAATTGCAATAGTTTATAAACTCTCATTATCTCATGATACTCCTTTTTAGGAAATACCATTCAGGGTTCTTTTTATTCAGAGTACTGGGTGCCTTTGTATTAGATATAGGTTAGGAAGAAATGTTTTGGTCTGTTGTGCAGGTACTTCCTCTATCAGCAGATGGAAAATAGCTTTTCAAAACCGAGAGCTAGGATTATTCTAGATAGCAGTAGGAGAAAAGAGTTAATAGTTAATCTTGCGATGACTCAAGTTAATATACTGAACAAAAGGATGTTGAGTGCATGAACAATGACAGTGTACAGCTAGAAATATTCCCTATCAAGACTATTTTAAAGGTTGGGGTGAAATGAAGATTTTAAGCATCGAATGCAACAACAAACTTAATTGGGAACAGAAGTTTGGAAACAGAAGTTTTGCTTAAACCTGAGAGAGGAAATGCTTCCCTTGGGAAGCCTGTGTTTGTCACGCTTATTTTTGTCTGAGGTATGCACAAGAAATAACACACTATAAATTAAAATGCTTTTTCAGCTGAGTATTAAACCTCATTTTAAGGTGACACTTAAACCTCATACAGCACAAATTAGAAAGCAGGTAGCACACATGACTATTCAAAAATAAATGTAAAATATATTTAAAATATCTGACATTACTGTGTGTTGTTACATCATTGAGTAACTTTAAAATCAAAGCTCAAGAGCAATGCTTTGGTTTGCTAGATAAGCCAAAAAAAAAAAATTACCATTTATCTTCAAGTGTAAAATAGAATAATTAGCAAAAGTTTGTTCCAATTAAACATGTAGAAAAGACTACACTAAATATATATAGCATTATCCAATGCAGTATTAGCTATGGACTAAATTTTGGATTGAAGATCCATGAGGAGTAAAGGAATGTTCTATGGTATAAAACTTAGAATAAAATTTTCAGTGTACTGAGGAATTCCTCAGGACTCACCACTAAATTTTCACAGCGCACCATGAATTTATCTAGCTAATAGGGTATGTCTAAATATTTTGGCAGCTCTTTTGGGGGGCAGTTTCTCAGGACTGTGAATCTGTGTAACTTTAATACTATAGTGAAGCTTAATCTTTTCTTCTGAAGGACTTTTATGAAATTTAAAGGGACCATCATCTGACAAATACATAGTTTTACAGTACTCTGTCTATATTACTCACATTCTTATCACAGAAAGTTAACCCTTCAAAGTTGATAGACAGTATGACTCATGCCAAATGTTTTTCAGGCAAAGATTTTGTAAAATGCTAATGTGATTTAGCTACTTTACCAAAGGGCTTGGGAGCTTTTATTCATTCTGCCTCTGTTATGAGGATACTAATTAGATGTGTCTTATTTCAGTAGGTTTAATTGCTATAAATTCCTACTTCAAAATTAATTTTTTGTCTTGGTTTCATCCTTGTTTTCTTTTTAAATTTTACCGTTATTTTCCAGTTTTAGAAATGTCATTCTAATTAAGGCATTAGCCTAAATAGAACACATACTATTTGTTCAATAAGTAAGAGAAATATAGATATGTTAAAAAGTTGAACAAGGAAATTATTGTCCTATATATTTGGATAATTACTTACATAAATAATATTTGACAGCTTACTGGTGGAAAATAATCGTGATATAGCTGGGTATTCACTTGTTGATTTTAATACTTTTCATTTCAATTCAGTTCAGTTGCTCAGTCGTGTCTGCCTCTTTGCGACCCATGAATCGCAGCACGCCAGGCCTCCTTGTTGATCAACTCCCAGAGTTGACTCAAACTCATGTCCATCGAGTTGGTGATGCCATCCAGCCATCTCATCCTCTGTCATCCCCTTCTCCTCCTGCCCCCAATTCCTCCCAGCATCAGAGTATTTTCCAATGAGTCAACTCTTTGCATGAGGTGGCCAAAGTATTGGAGTTTCACCTTTAGCATCATTACTTCCAAAGAACACCCAGGGCTGATCGCCTTTAGAATGGACTGATTGGATCTCCTTGCAGTCCAAGGGACTCTCAAGAGTCTTCTCCAACACCACAATTCAAAAGCATCAATTCTTCAGCGCTCAGCTTTCTTCACAGTCCAACTCTCACATCCATACATGACCACTGGAAAAACCATAGCCTTGACTAGACAGACCTTTGTTGGCAAAGTAATGTCTCTGCTTTTGAATATGCTATCTAGGTTGGTCATAACTTTTGTCCAAGGAGTAAGCATCTTTTAATTTCATGGCTTCAGTCACCATCTGCAGTGATTTTGGAGCCCAGAAAAATAAAGTCTGATACTGTTTCCACTGTTTTCCCATCTATTTCCCATGAAGTGATGAGACCAGATGCCATGATCTTCATTTTCTGAATGTTGATATTTAAGCCAACTTTTTCACTCTCCTTTCACTTTCATCAAGAGGCTTTTTAGTTCCTCTTCACTTTCTGCCATAAGGGTGGTGTCATCTGCATATCTGAGGTTATTTATATTTCTCCCAGCAATCTTGATTCCAGCTTGTGCTTCTTCCAGTCCAGCATTTCTCATGATATACTCTGCATATAAGTTAAATAAGCAGGGTGACAATATGCAGCCTTGAGGTTCTCCTTTTCCTATTTGGAACCAGTCTGTTTTTCCATGTCCAGTTCTAACTGTTGCCTCCTGACCTGCATATAGGTTTCTCAAGAGGCAGGCAGGTGGTCTGGTATTCCAATCTCTTTCAGAATTTTCCACAGTTTATTGTGATCCACACAGTCAAAGGCTTTGGCATAGTCAATAAAGCAGAAAGAGATGTTTTTCTGGAACTCTCTTGCTTTTTCCATGATCCTGCGGATGTTGGCAAATACTCTCTGGTTCCTCTGCCTTTTCTAAAACCATCTTGAACATCTGAAAGTTCATGGTTCACATATTGCTGAAGCCTAGCTTGGGGAATTTTGAGTATTTACTAGCTTGTGAGATGACTGCAATTGTGCGGTATTTTGAGTATTCTTTGGCATTGCCTTTCTTTTGGATTTTGGAATGAAAACTGACCTTTTCCAGTCCTGTGGCCACTGCTGAGTTTTCCAAATTTGCTGGCATATTGAGTGCAGCACTTTCACAGCATCATCTTTCAGGATTTTAAATAGCTCCACTGGAATTCCATCACCTCCACTAGCTTTGTTCATAGTGAGCTTTCTAAAGCCCGCTTGACTTCACATTCCAGGATGTCTGGCTCTAGGTGAGTGATCATACCACCGTGATTATCTTGGTGGTGAAGATCTTTTATTTTGAGTCATTAACAGTAAAATACCAAAAGTATATATCCTAATATTTTTAAAGATTTTCAAACTTTTATGGAGATGATACAAATATTTCAACAAAAGTCTATTTTCCTATTAATGTGTAAACATTATCTATCACTATAGATATCTCACATAGTCCTGTATTTTAAAGATGCCCTATACTTCATGATTGTTACTGACATAAAGACTTAACTATGATGTTCTGTTTTGCAATTGAACCAATTAACTACTTGCTAAAGAAAATTTGAGATATCATTTGCATCTATTAAAAATTATTCTGGTTTTGTGGGTCTGTTAAGGATATTAGAAGGTATCATTAATAATTTAGTCAGATTTCCAAAGTTACTTAAAGACTTAAAATTTTCAATTCATGAATGTTTCACAACTAAACTAATCATTCATTGACATACTCTTTCAGTATCGAATATAACCTTTTATTTAAAATATTGATACTGTTTTCAAATAGTTTTGGAATTTTAAGCTAAAATGAAAATCTCCAGGATTCCTAGGTATGAATTGAACTATTTGACCACTGGAAAAAAATCAAATTAATCAATTTTATCATGTGTATTGCAGTTTTTAGTGATTAATAGCATTTTTGTTAAATTATTAATTACATTAGCGGTCTCATTTTGCTATTATCTTCATGGCAGAGTTTAATTTAGCTAAACTTTTCTGCAAAGAACCAGATAGTAAACATTTAAGTTTTTTGGACACATGATCTGTCATACCATCAACTCTGCTGCTGTGTGAAAAAAGCCACAGAGAGTACACAGATAACTAAATGTGGCTGAGGTGCAATAAACCTTTATTTACCAAACATCAACCTGGTTTGACCATGTGGGGCCATTTGCTGATGCCTGACTGATAGTATTTTAAGTGTGTAATATATATTTTCAGCTTCCTGATACCTATATTACTTTTATTCAATATGTCTAAAACTGAGATTCTATTTTTTTGTCCTTTTTCTCTGCTTTTACCATCATCATAGTCTGAGTACAATAAAAAACATTCTAAGTCCATTTATCTTTTTTTCTCAAGCATACTCATTCAATAAAACATTGAACATTATTGCAACTCCAATTCATAGCTTCATTTTTCTCTTGAACCCTCTCTAATCAGGGTTCTGTCTACCCATTCTACAAATTGCTTTCATTCTCATCAACAGTACTCACTGAATTCATAAATCCTGTGGTCATTTTCAGGTCTCCTTAGACTTTATCATTTGGTATTTGATGGAGTACCCTGCTCATTCATTCATTCCTTTTTGAAGCACTTTCTTCCTTTGACTTTCAGCATCTTTAACTTCTTTGGTTTTATCCCAATATCACTAGCTGCTCTTCTTGACCTCTTTTCCCTGACTTATTAATGTTGGAATTTCCCCAGAGCCAAGACATTCTGTATTCAATGAAAGTCTGTATTTTTTTTTTTTTTTCTTTCATGGTATGGGATGCTTAACTGCTGTCTTTCCCTTTTTGTGTATTATCTGACCCACTTAAATGTTTTCAGTGATACTGAAAGTTAATTTTTTTGTGAAAATAGGGAATTTTGATAAAAGCAAATAATTTATTACATATTTAATAAGAGATTTCAGTATTATAAAATAGAAAAGTTGCTTTCACAATAGGTAGCAGTAAAACTTTAAGTTGAGCTTTTGAAGCTATTCTGCTAATTGCCAATTTTAAGATTTTTAATGTTAATCATATAGTTGGTGAAAATATACAATCTTATTTAAATCCAATAAATGACTTTGACAATTATCCATTTTTCCAGAAAAACTAAAAGATGTGATTACATCAGTGTTATGATTTTTTAAAAAAACATGGCAGGGTCTTTAGGTGAAATTTTGAAAATCACATATTTAATGGTGTGCCACATAATTTATAAAAAATGACTGTCAAATTATTTCCATATATGTTAAATCTGTTCCCTACCCTTGTATCTGGGAAGAGCCTGCTTTTAGACCAATAGAATGGGGCAGAAGTGAAACTCTCAGATACGGACTTCAATCTTAAAATTAACACCTGGTAGCATCCACTTACTCTCTTGGAACCTGAGGCACCATGGTGAAGAGGTCCAGCAACATCCTGCTGGAGAAACCACTCAGAGAGAGAGTTGTCTGGGCCTCAACTGGCACCTCAACGCTGGATATCTGATGGAAGCCTTTTTGGGTTCTTTGATCCTGTTAGAGCCTCTGGAGGACTGCAGACCAATGAGACACCATAAACAGTGAACCAGAACAACCAGTTGGCTGAGCCCAGACTGCAGATTAATAAGAAAATATTGTATAAAGTACGACATTTTTGACAGGCTGTGATGGAGCAATAGATAAGATGATAGAATTGATATCTGATACAAATGAGTGCCCTTACTAGAATACTTCTGAGTCTTTAATCTGTCAAATAGCATGTTGATTCCTTAGAATGAGATGTTCACAGTAAATTCTCTAGTCAGTGTGAAACAAGCTCTCTAGTGTGTTAGAAACATTAAGTATTTTCTGAATATTTCTAAAGTTTTAAAGCAGTACCAGTAGAAATATGAGTCAGATACATTTAAACAATTACTAATAGTCATATTTTAACAGCTAAAAGTGGGTAAAACTTCTTAGAATATAACTTAACCAAATATATTAAAATTTTAAGAAGTAATCAAGAAACTCAGAGATATTTTGCATGTTTTTGCCTCATTTTAACTTAGGACCTTTAAAGAGGTGATTATATCCTGGTTATGTGAAGGGCCATCCCATTTTGAGGTAGTGGGAATTACAGCTTCAATGCGAGAATTTCAGAGACACAGCTCAGCCCATAATATTACTTTAAACATGATTCATCCTGATGTATCCCACCTTAATCCATCACCTCATAGATCGTTCCTTCTTTGCTTTTAATTAACCTCCCACTGCAAAAGCAATAAATGTAGCCCTCAGTGATTCACTCAGATGTTCGATTCCTGATACATGTATAAGAATATTAGAATTGTTAACCTATATCTCTGTGTGAAACACTTTATCAATTAAGTATGTTTATGTACAATATCTTTTGCTTTAAACCTCACAGACTCTGTACATTCTGAAGTTACTTAGATCAGTGTCTTTCCCCCATCCTCTTCAGAGAGGCTATTTCATCACTTGTACCCTTCGATTCTTACAGTTTGAATTTCACTGTCACTTCCCCTGATTTTATGAATATGCTTTAAAATTTGCATGCATTAAAAATTACTCTCTATGCTGTGAAGTTCTGAGTTTTGACTTAAGCAGTAGTGTCATGTTTCCATCATGGTAGCATATGGAATTTTTTTCACTATCCTAAAAATTACCTTGTGACTCACATATTAGACCTTTCCTAAACCTCTGGAAATCACTTTTTCTCATTGCTGTTTCTATAATTTTACATTTTCCAGAAAGCCAGATAAATGGAATAATATTATGTAATATATCCAAGATGGTTTATTTCACTTCAGTTCAGTTCAGTCGATCAGTTGTGTCCGACTCTCTGCGACCCCATGAATTGCAGCATGCCAGGCCTCCCTGTCCATCACCAACTCCCAGAGTTCACTCAGACTCACCATCACTCACCACTCAGACTCACCACTCATACTCACCACTCAGATGCCATCCAGCCATCTCATCCTCTGTCGTCCCCTTCTCCTCCTGCCTACAGTCCCTCCCAGCATCAGAGTCTTTTCCAATGAGTCAACTTTCCGCATGAGGTGGCAAAAGTAGTGGAGTTTTAGCTTTAGCATCATTCCTTCCAAAGAACACCAGGACTGATCTCCTTCAGAAAGGACTGGTTGGATCTCCTTGCAGTCCAAGGGACTCTCAAGAGTCTTCTCCAACACCACAGTTCAAAAGCATCAATTCTTCAGAGATCAGCTTTCTTCACAGTCCAAGTCTCACATCCATACATGACCACAGGAAAAACCATAGCCTTGACTAGATGGATCTTTGTTGGCAAAGTAATGTCTCTGCTTTTCAGTATGCTATCTAGGTTGGTCATAACTTTCCTTCCCAGGAGTAAGCGTCTTTTAATTTCATGGCTGCAGTCACCATCTGCAGTGATTTTGGAGCCCAGAAAAATAAAGTCTGACACTATTTCCACTGTTTCCCCATCTATTTCCCATGAAGTGATGGGACTAGATGCCATGATCTTCATTTTCTGAATGTTGAGCTTTAAGCCAATTTTTCACTATCCTCTTTCATCAAGAGGCTTTTTAGTTCTTCTTCACTTTCTGCCATAAGGGTGGTGTCATCTGCATATCTGAGGTTATTGATATTTCTCTCAGCAATCTTGATTCCAGCTTGTGCCTCTTCCAGCCCAGAGTTTCTCATGATGTACTCTGCATATAAGTTAAATAAGCAGGGTGACAATATACAGCCTTGACGTACTCCTTTTCCTATTTGGATCCAGTCTGTTGTTCCATGTCCAGTTCTAACTGTTGCTTCCTGACCTGCATATAGGTTTCTCAAGTGGCAGGTCAGGTGGTCTGGTATTCCCATCTCTTTCAGAACTTTCCACAGTTTATTGTGATCCACACAGTCACTTAGTAATATGCTTTTAAGAACCATCCCTGGTTTTGCATAGCTTGATAGCTCATTGGCTTTTATCGATAAATAGTTTTCCACTGGGTTGGTTTTAGGGCTCTAGTACAGTTATTCAGTGTGATTCTTGTTTGGTGCTTTTTATCCTTTTTTTTTTTGTATGCTTAACTCAGTTGAACTGGAGGAGAGTTATAAATCAGGATAGTTTTATTTTCTCCAGCTCTGAGTTTTATAGGTGATATACTAGTACAGAAGAAATATGGCTTCTTTATACAGAAAATCCTTTTGGTAAACACAAACTGTATTGAATAGCTAATTGAACAATGTTATGCTAGAAAAATAACAGTTAAAATCTTGGCCCTCATTGCCTTATACTTAGGTTTAGTATTTTAACTCACTTTATCATAATCCTATACAGTATTCAAGAACATTGTGATCTAGTGTAATTTTTTACTTACTTTCATCTCCTCCTTTCTAAAAGCAGGTGTCAGGTCCTCTTAGTCTATGTTGTCCTTCAGTCTCTTTGTTGCTCCTAGACACACTCAGAGCTCTATCATTTTCACCTCTTTTATATCCCATCACAGTATTATTGTTTTAAATGTCACTAAGATTGCGAAGAACTGACTCATTGAAAAAGACCCTGATGCTGGGAAAGATCGAAGGTGGGAAGAGAACGGGACAACACAGGATGAGATGGTTGAATGGCATCACCGATTCAACGGACATGAGTTTGAGCAGGCTCTGGGAGTTGGTGATGGACAGGGAAGCCTGGTGTGCTGCTGTCCATGGGGTTGCAAAGAGTCAGACACTACTGAGCGACTGAACTGAAGATTGTTAATATCAGAAATTGGAGAAGAGAGATACCATGCAGTGTAGTTTTTTGGAAAATTCCTTAAAGATGGCAATATCATTGGACCTTTAAGAGTGATTAATTTTGTGGTAAACAAACTGGATCGGAGGTGGGTATTGTCAATAACATTCCAAATTAGGATAGATATAAACATAGTACTAAGTATATGCTCATGTTGAGAGTAAAGAAATCATCTTTCATGTATAGGAACTTCGTGTCGGAAATGAAAAGGTTTGTGAGTTAAATGATGCTGATATCAGTTGCAATAGCCAAGTGTAACTATTGGGTCACTACTGAACCTGAGAGAAAGAGTGGGGCCTCCCTCAGATCCTCAAATAGTAAATCCAGTCTCGATAATCAGCTAAAAAGAAACTTATCTCAGTCTATTTTGAAAGGGATAATCTGTTTCTAGCACTTATAGCTTGTTATATACGAAAGTTCCCTATTCACCTCTTGTTAGCCTTTCTGCTGCTGCTGCTAAGTCGCTTCAGTTGTGTCCGACTCTGTGTGACCCCATAGACAGCAGCCCACCATACTACCCCGTCCCTGGGATTCTCCAGGCAAGAACACTGGAGTGGGTTGTCATTTCCTTCTCCAATGCATGAAAGTGAAAAGTGAAAGTGACGTCCCTTAGTCGTGCCCGACTCTTAGCGACCGCATGGACTGCAGCCTACCAGGCCCCTCCGTCCATGGGATTTTCCAGGCAAGAGTACCGGAGTGGGTTGCCATTGCCCCGTCTGGTTAGCCTTTCTAAATTTTGACAATTTAAGACTTAATTTTCTAATCAAACAGGAAGAGCACAGGGTGCGGCTGGAAAGGCGGCCGCCCGCTTGCCCGTTACGCACCGCAAGTTAGTAGACGACCTGTTTCTGGGTAATGGTTTCATACATAGCAGAGCAGCTCCCTCGCTGGGATCTATTCAAAGTCAGCCCTCCACCCAAGGGTTTATAGAGAAATAAAAATGTAAAAAAGAGTGATAAATCTGAAATAAACAAATACATTATTTAAGAAAAAAGAACAAAAAAAATTTAAACAGATAAAAAAGGAAGAGCGAAACTGAGAACAGAGCCAATGAGTGTTTTACAGTTGATTTTCTATTTGGTTGTGTGTTGCTTCCAGTGTTTATAAGTCCTCTTCCATACTGAATTGGTGGCAGACAGCTGGGTCTACGTTGGGGCACGAGCATTATGCTGAACGACCACATGTAATTCTATGGTGTGTTAAATACCCAGAGTATTTGAGACATAAGAATGGTGATGATAATAATGATTATTTTTATGTAAATGCTTTAGCATTAAATTTGCATATAATAATCTCTCTTTTATTCTCATCTAATTATAGACCTTTGATAAACTGGTCTCTGGCAGTGAAAATTATCTTCTGTAATTGGCCCCAAATTCACACCGCCTACGTATGTTGCCTTTTTGTTTCCTCTCACAGAGTCTACTTCATATATTGTGTCAGGGTTCTTTGTCAGGGAAAAACAAATATTTTAAAATACATAAAGAATCATTTGAATGTATCAGCAGAGTGGTCAAATTTTACATATCTACATTTATTAGGATTCACTCAGAATGAAATTTTACTAGCTACAACCTGTTAAAAGTTATGCTATATGTATTAAGAGTTCTCCAGAGAAAAAGAACCAATAGGTGGGGGCCTGTGTGGATATATAGATGTATCAAAATATTTATACAAACATGCATTTATGAATATAAATACATACGGAGATTTAGTGTAAGGAATTAGCTCATTTTTGATGGTTGACAAGTCCCAAGCTCTTACAGGCTAAGTCTGCAAGTTGGAGACTGTACACTGTAAACTTATACAGTGCTATATGTAAGTCATATCTATAAAACTGGAAGGAAAAGGAGAAAAGAAGAGGGGTATCGAGAGGATTAGAGTTCTCACACATCTTTACAAAAGAAAACCCTGGATTAAATACACAATAAAATTAATTACAGCAAGGGGAAAATTATCATTCTCTTTGGCTTTGTGGGAATATCTCTTACACTTTATTTTCAGTGGGACATTATCCTATTTATTTTTCAGACAGTAACTTTAAATAAGATTCAGATGTTTTAAAATTATTCTTATGTTTAAGAAAAGCTATTTTTTCCCATTGTAATCAGGAAGAAGAACATACATCAGGGTGACTCCAAAATTACCTCATGATTACTGAAATCTACCTGCTGTCTTCACTTTCTTTTCATTCAAACTTCTTTCCCGTTCTCTCATTTTTTAGTCCTTCTTTATGTGATTCATTTTTAATGGCATTAAAAGAAAAATACTCCAAGAAAATTCCCCTGTAAGATCTCTCCATCAGGCAAACGTAATGTAAATAGCATGAGCAAAGTTAAATTAGAAATAAAGTTCATTAATTGTAATGATCAAACAGTCCTTTATGCAGTAGCTGACACAAAAATTAAGCACATACTAAACGCTTACATTTTAATTTCTATCTTAGACATTTTGCTGATGAGTGCATTACAGAAAATATCTCTACAGAATTTTGATGCTTTTTCTAAAATATTAAGGCATTATTGTTTAATGTACCTATATGTCACATGTATATTTTGACTTCTTTCATTTACCATTTTATTCCTAAGGATTGTTTTGGATCTATAAGCAACTTTTGTTTCTACAAACTAGATTCATAGGAAATTATTTTTATTCCTCAGTTTCTTTTATCCACTAAGCTTAATGTGAAACTAAGTCCTATAAATCTTATTTCCTATACATTCTTGTTATCACTTGGTTAATTTCAGCCTTGGCTTAGACCTTAGCATCCTTTTATGTTAGGGCCCCTACCCATATTTTTAGTTCTCTTCTGCTAATAATACCTTTCATCCAATGTCTACCTTCCAACTTCTAGTCCAAGAAGATGACTTTCCATAGCCGTTATAAAATGAGTCTTTTTTTTTACTTCGCTTCAGTCGTGTCTGACTCTGTGCGACCCCATAGATGGCAGCCCAACAGGCTCCCCTGTCCCTGGGATTCTCCAGGCAAGAACACTGGAGTGGGTTGCCATTTCCTCCTCCAATGCATGAAAGTGAAGAGTGAAAGTGAAGTAGCTCAGTCGTGTCCTACTCTTAGCGACCCCATGGACTGCAGCCTACCAGGCTCCTCCGTCCATGGGATTTTCCAGGCAAGAGTACTGGAGTGGGTTGCCATTGCCTTCTCCAACCTGGATTCCTAGTATACAGTAATTGTGACACTAAGATTTATCATGAAAGAAGAAATATAAATTGTTTAACAATTGCCTAGCATACTACTTCACTCATATATTTGAAGATAATTAAGTTTTGTCTTTGCAGTTCCCTTAAAATTTCAAACAAGAGCTCATATTCTTCCAGTTCTAAAATAAGGGCATATAGTCAGTCGATCAGTTCCCTATTTTAACACACATAAAAATGTATGCTAAGAAAAATTGTGGATAGACAGTTTTGGGCTTTGAGTTGAGGAAATGTGGCATGAGTGCAAGTTAACTGAGAAAGAAAGTGGCCAGATTCCCTCCTCCTTTTCTTTCTCTTATCTTTGCTTATAGTAACTTTATTGTCAATATTTTATGGTGTCAGTTTCTGTGTTTTCAAACAGCATGTGTATATCTTCAAAATATAAAGTGTCTTTGATCTCCTTACAAAACACACTCACAAACATACACATATTTCCCCTGGGAAAATTTGACATTTGATTGCACATCCTGAAAGTGGAGGTAGTAACTTGAATGAAAAACAAATTTGGAAAGAGGCTGTGTATGGAAGATATCTCATTTCTATTTGAGTCTGACTGTTCTTAAAAAGGTCTTTTAAATTTTGGAAATAGTACTAAAAACAGGAAAAATATTGTGGTTTAAACATTTGCAATCAATGTAGAGGTATAAAATCTGTCAAAAATGGGCTGGCAAGGAAATAGCAGCTGGTTGTTAAAAAGACAATTTATTCTTTGATCTAAGCAATTACCTACATGAAAATATGCCAAACCTTATCAACACACCCCCTTTTTTACTTCCTGTGACAGCTGCTTATGCCAGTTGGGTCAGTGTCAGAAGAAATATCAGTCTCCATGAAATGATTAATTCCTCACAAATCCAGTCTTGTTGCCCGTTTGACTGATTGTTAGAGTCTTCTTTCATATACTTAGAATCCAGAAAAAACAAAACAAACAACAACCCACCACTAGAATCTCTGAATTCAATGGGCAAGTCAAAAATTCAAAAAAGGAATGCTATATACACCAAGCAACTACTGCATGCCTTCTTCCATGGGTTTTTGAATGCCCCTGGTTTAGACTCAGTCAATAAGATTCTCTTTTCCATGGGTTAAGCTATTAAAATGAGGCCATTGCAGAGGAAGTCTGGGAAAAGAGCAGAAGGAGTGATTTCTGCAAAGTCTGGAAAGATTCTTGTCACAAACATTCTCACTAGGAATGTTGACATTCCAGTTCCAGTTCAGTCACTCAGTCGTGTCCGACTCTTTGCAACCTCATGAACCACAGCATGCCAGGCCTCCCTGATCATCAACAACTCCTGGAGTTCACTCAAACTCACATCCATCGAGTCAGTGATGCATACCAACCATCTAATCCTCTGTCGTCACCTCCTCCTCCTGCCCTCAATTTTTGTCAGCATCAGGGTCTTTTCAAATGAGCCAGCTCTTCACATCAGGTGGCCAAAGTATTGGAGTTTCAGCTTCAGCATCAGTCCTTCTAATGAATATTCAGGACTGATTTCCTTTAGGATGGACTGATTGGATCTCCTTGCAGTCCAAGGGACTCTCAAGAGCCTTCTCCAACACCACAGTTTGAAAGCATCAATTCTTCAGCACTCAGCTTTCTTCACAGTCCAACTCTCACATCCATACATGACCACTGGAAAAACCATAGCCTTGACTAGATGGACCTTTGTTGGCAAAATAATGTCTCTGCTTTTCAATATGCTATCTAAGTTGGTCATAGCTTTTCTTCAAAGGAGTGAGCGTCTTTTAATTTCATGGCTTCAGTCACCATCTGCAGTGATTTTGGAACCCAGAAAAATAAAGTCTGACACTGTTTCCACTGTTTCCCCATCTATTTCCCATGAAGTGATGGAAACAGATGCCATGATCTTCGTTTTCTGAATGTTGAGCTTTAAGCCAACTTTTTTCACTCTCCTCTTTCACTTTCATCAAGAGGCTCTTTAGTTCTTCTTCACTTTCTGCCATAAGGGTGGTGTCATCTGCATATCTGAGGTTATTAATATTCTCCTGGCAATCTTGATTCCAGCCTGTGCTTCTTCCAGCCCAGTGTTTCTCATGATGTACTCTGCATATAAGTTCAAGAAGCAGGGTGACAATATACAGCCTTCACGTCCTGCTTTTTCTATTTGGAACCAGTCTGTTTTTCCATGTCCAGTTCTAACTATTGCTTCCTGACCTGCATACAGATTTCTCAAGAAGCAGGTCAGGTGGTCTGGTATTCCCATGTCTTTCAGAATTTCCCACAGTTTATTGTGATCCACACAGTCAAAGGCTTTGGCATAGTCAGTAAAGCAGAAATAGATGTTTTTCTGGAACTCTCTTGCTTTTTTGATGATCCAGCAGATGTTGGCAATTTGATCTCTGGTTCCTCTGCCTTTTCTAAAACCAGCTTGAACATCTAGAAGTTCACGGTTCACGTATTTCTGAAGCCTGGCTTGGAGAATTTTAAGCATTGCTTTACTAGCGTGTGAGATGAGTGCAATTGTGCAGTAGTTTGAGCATTCTTTGGCATTTCTTTTCTTTGGAATTGGAATGAAAACTGACCTTTTCCAGTCCTGTGGCCACTGCTGAGTTTTCCAAATTTACTGGCATATTGAGTGCAACACTTTCATAGCATCAACTTTCAGGATTTGAAATAGCTCCACTGGAATTCCATCACCTCCACTAACATGTTCATAGTGATGCTTCGTAAGGCCCATTGACTTCATATTCCAGTATGGGGCCACCCAAGACAGACGGGTCACAGTGGAGAGGTCTGACAGAATGTGGTCCACTGGAGGAGGGAATGGCAAATCACTTCAATATTCTTGCCTTGAGAATCCCATGAACAATATGAAAAGGAAAAAATATAGGACACTGAAAGATGAACTCCCCAGGTTAGTACATGCTGAATATGCTACTGGAGATTAGTGGAGAAATAACTCCAAAAAGAATGTATAGAACAGTCTTATGGACTCTGCGAGAGAGGGAGAGGGTGGGAAGATTTGGGAGAATGGCATTTAAACATGTAAAATATCATGTATGAAACGAGTTGCCAGTCCAGGTTCGATGCACGATACCGGATGCTTGGGGCTGGTGCCCTGGGACGACCCAGAGGGATGGAATGGGGAGGGAGGAGGGAGGAGGGTTCAGGATGGGGAACACATGTATACCTGTGGTGGATTCTTTTTGATATTTGGCAAAACTAATACAGTTATGTAAAGTTTAAAAATAAAATAAAATTAAAAAAAAAAAAAAAAGAATGAAGGTATGGAACCAAAGTAAAAACAAATGAAGGTTCATGACATTGTACAGGAGACAGGAATCAAGACCATCCCCAAGAAAAAGAAATGCAAAAAAGCAAAATGGCTGTCTGAGGAGGCCTTACAAATAGCTGTGAAAAGAAGAGAAGGGAAAAGCAAAGGAGAAAAGGAAAGATATACCCATTTGAATGGAGAGTTCCAAAGAATAGCAAGGAGAGATAAGAAAGCCTTCCTCGATGATCAATGCAAAGAAATAGAGGAAAGTAATAGAATGGGAAATGTTAACATTAGTTGGTTTGTACTCAATTTATAGTATGACAAATTTACAGAAAATTTTGAAGCAGTATTTCAGCCTTCCAAAACAAAACTATATGCAGCTTAAGACTTTTAGTGGGTGGAATCTTTGATATATTTGGGTGGCAGTACATACTAAGATATGATATCAATTGCTAAATATGTATTCAAGGTTAGGTTAGAAAATACATTTGAAATGCATAATGTATACTTGTACTTTTTTCCTCTATTTTTCCTGTTAGTCAAGACCCTAAAAAATACCTTAATACCTTTTCTCAATCATAGCTGAGAAGATAATGGCTTTGAAAACTGTCATGCTGACATGACATCAGCTGTGAGATTAAGGCTTTATTAGAGCACATATCAGAGCTTCCTTAGTTCAGGGAACTTGTATATTGTGGGAAAAGATTAATTTTAAGGAAGAACAAGAATAAAATGAAGGTGTATATTAATTTGAGAACTGGAAAGAATAGTGGGTCATCAAAAATAGAAAGTAATTTGATTAAAGTTAATAAAGTTGTGTGTCATCTTTCTGTACATTTATTACATCTCCATGGTAGAGTAGAAGGGCAAAACTACTCATAATGCCTTCGTTATGGTTACCTTTCTTACAGGAAATCTTAGCAGAATTTGTTTGCTTTTTTATGTAGTCACAGGTAAATCTCAGTGCTAAAATATATATATTATATAATATGTAAATGGGAGGGATTGGGGGCAAAAGGAGAAGGGGACAACAGAGGATGAGATGGCTGGATGGCATCACTGACTCAATGGAAGTGAGTCTCAGTGAACTCCGGGAGTTGGTGATGGACAGGGAGGCCTGGCGTGCTGTGATTCATGGGGTCGCAAAGAGTCGGACACTACTGAGCGACTGATCTGATCTGATCTGATAATAAATAAATGATATATTCAATATTTATGTTAATATATATTTAGCACTGAAATGTATATATATATACAAATAAATATATTATATATATATATATTTTTTCCACTAGAGGCAATACTAACACCTAAAAAATTCACTATAGGACACTGAATATCTTTTTTATATAATCTCCTAGTTATCAGTGATATATTCATGGAGCAGTTAAGACTTTTAAATTTTCTAAACTGCAAAAATAGAATAGTAATATAGGCACCCTCTGTCTTATATTGATCATTTGGAAATCAGATATAAAAAGATTAAATTATGTGGAAATTTTTTTCTAAATTCTGGAGTTTAAATTCTCATTTTCAATTTTTGCTTTTGTTTCTTATGTTTTTGTTGTCCTTTCTGAAAAGTTGTTGCCAAGATGATGTCATGGAGCTTTTTCAGTTTTATTCTATGAGTTTTATGGTTTGGGACTTATATTTAGCCTTTAATCCATTCTGATTTAATTTTGAGTGGTGTAGGATAGGAGTTAAATTTCATTCTTTTGTGTATTAACATTCAGTTTTCCCAGAACAATTTATTGAAAAGACTGTATTTTTTTTTTCCTTTTGACCTTCACATCATTGCTGGATTCTAAATTTTCTCTTGACCAGGTCATTAAAGGTATTTTATTTAATGATTTAGTCAGCTTTTGGCAGTAATAAAATGCACTCAATTAAGTATGTACTTGAAAAAGTTTTGACAATTGTATGTACTCCTATAATCATCACCACAATTGAGATTTCTGACACTAAAATATTTCTGTGTACTTCACTAAAAATGATCCCCTTGGTATATTTTGATGGTGTTCTCTTCCCAGAGGTAATTTTTTTCTGATTAATTTTTTTTCTGAGTGCCATCTACTCTGATTTCACAACTTTGTATATTTCTATTCTACGTTTTCAATTTCTGAATTTCAGTATCTTGTCATATCTTTCATTTCTTATTTAATTAATTAAAATTAATTAATGTTGAAATATTGTCTTATTAGTGTTCTCACCTTTGTGGTTGGATTTTGGGAAGTGTTTTTTATTCATTAATTAGTATTGATTAGCTCCTTCTGTTTTGCTCTTACTGTATCTTTTGATGAATGATGCCTGCCATTTTGAAAAGACTATCTTTGCCCTATTGTATATTCTTGTCTCCCTTGTCAAGTATTAACCAGCTATATATGTGGTGGGTTAATTTCTGGGCTTTCTATTCTGTTCCATTGGTCAGTGTCTTTTTATCTTGGTAGTATACTGCTTTACTATGTGCCTTATAGCTTGAAGTCAGGTTTTATATACTTGACAGTTACCTAAAGAATATGTTTTAAATGTTCTCACCACACACAAATAATGTTAAAAATTGTCTCTAACATTACTTTGACTATCTGGGTCTTCTGTGGTTCCATATAAATTTTAGGATAGTGTTTCTATTCCTATAAAAGTTCCATTGGAATTTTGATAGGGGTGAAATTGAATCTATTAATGCCTTTGGATAGTATGGACATTTTTAACAATAACCTTCCAATCTGTGAACATGGGATGTGTTTCCATTTATTTGTATCTATAGTTTCTTTCATCAGCGTCTGTTAGCTTTCAGTGCACAGATCTTTCACCTCCTTGATTACATTTATTCCTAGGTATTTTTTCTTTTATGCTACTGTACATAAAATTAAAAAGCTTCTGAATGTCAAAGGAAACAATAAAATTAACAGGAAGCCTATAGAATGGAAGAAAATTTTGCAAACCATATTTCACAGGAGTTAATATCTAAAAATATATAAGCAAATCATGTAGCTCAATATCAAAGAAAACATAATTTAAAAAACAGGCCAACAGTCTGAATGGGCATTTTTCCAAATCAGGCATGAAAATGGAAAACAGCTACATGAAATGTCACCTCATGTCCATTAGAATGGATATCATATATATATATATATATATAAACTATAACTATATATATAACTATATATATAATATGAGATATAGCAAGTATTGGTGAAGATATGGAGAAAAGGGAACTCTATTACACTCTTGTTGAGAGAGTAAATTGGTGTGGCCACTGTGGACTATAGTATGGAGGTTCCTCAAAACATTAAAAATAAAATACCATGTGGTCCAGCAATTTCTCTCCTGGATATATATTCTAAAGGAATAAAATCACTTTTTTGAGGGAATATCTGCAAATTTAGGTTCACTGTAACATTATCCACTATATCCAACTATGTGGGAACCATCTGAGTGTCCACTGACAGGTGAATGTTCAAAGAAAATATATACTATCACACACATGATGGGATTTCTGTCATTCAGCCATAAAAAATGAAACCCTGCCATTTGCATGGGTGGGCCTGGAGGGTGAAAAAGGCTTAGATGTTAAAACTAAACTAAACCAAACCAAACAAAACAAACAAACTCCTGGAAAAATATAATATAGTGGTGGTTACCAGGACCTAAGTGTTGAAGGAAATAGATATTGGTCAAAGGGCACAAATTTTTAGTTATAGGATGAATAATGTTTTGGGGCTCTAACATATAGCATGGTAGCCATAGTTAATTATATTGTATTATATACTTGAAAGCTACCTAAAGAGTAGATCTTACATGTTCTTAGCATATTTTTTTAAAAAAACTGTAATATGAGTTGAAGGTGTGTTAACATTATTGTGATGATCACTTCACAGTAGATACATGTATCAAATCATCATGTTGTACACTTTAAACCTGTGATGGTGGTGGTTTAGTCACTAAGTCATGTCCAACTCTTGCGACCCCATGAACAGTGGCCTGCCAGGCTCCTCTGTCCATGGATTCTCCAGGCAAGAGTACTGGAGTGGATTGCCATTTCTTTCTCCAGGGGATCGTCCCAACCCAGAAATCAAACCTGGGTCTCCTACATTGCAGACAGATTCTTTACCAACTGAGCTGTGAGGGAAGCCCTCCCTTCTTAAACCTGTACAACATTATATATCAATATGTCTTAGTAAAATTGGAATATCTATACAATAACTACATGTCATTTACATAGAATATTTTAGCAGTAAAATTTCTGAAATTTGTACCTTAGCCTCTGTTTCTTGAGGTCTTAAGAGCTTCAATGTGTAATTTTAAGAGCTATACTGATCAAAAAGGCTTCTCTCTCTTATTCTTCACCCCTTTGTAAGCAAAACAATATTCAGTTCACTTTAGTCGCTCAGTCATGTCTGACTCTTCGCAACCCCATGAATTGCAGCACGCCAGGCACCCCTGTCCATCACCAACTCCCGGAGTCTACCCAAACCCATGTCCATCAAGTCAGTGACGTCATCCAACCATCTCATCCTCTGTAGTCCCCTTCTCCTCCTGCCCCCAAAGCCTCCCAGCATTAGGGTCTTTCCAAATGAGTCAACTCTTCACATGAGGTGGCCAAAGTATTTGAGTTTCAGCTTCAACTTCAGTCCTTCCAATGAACACCCAGGGCTGATCTCCTTTAGGATGGACTGGTTGGATCTCCTTGCAGTCCAAGGGACTCTCAAGAGTCTTCTCCAATACCACAGTTCAAAAGCATCAATTCTTCGGCACTCAGCTTTCTTCACCATCCAACTCTCACATCCATACATGACTATTGGAAAAACCATAGCATTGACTAGACGGACCTTTGTTGGCAAAGTAATGTCTCTGCTTTTCAATATGCTATGTAGGTTGGCCATAACTTTCCTTCCAAGGAGTAAGCGTCTTTTAATTTCATTACTGTTACTTAATGATA
This sequence comes from Bubalus kerabau, assembly GCF_029407905.1. Classification (NCBI taxonomy): domain Eukaryota; kingdom Metazoa; phylum Chordata; class Mammalia; order Artiodactyla; family Bovidae; genus Bubalus; species Bubalus kerabau. Next base: position 63,293,499 of record NC_073635.1, read on the forward strand.
GTGATTGACAGTTTTCTGCCAGGCAAATGTGGCTCAGTACCTGGTTTTGTATAGTAGTGAGTTGATGCTGGGAGGAATTGGGGGCAGAAGGAGAAGGGGACGACAGAGTATGAGATGGCTGAATGGCATCACCCACTCAATGGACATGAGTTTGAGTGAAGTCCGAGAGTTGGTGATGGACAGGGAGGCCTGGTGTGCTGCAATTCATGGGATGCGAAGAGTCGGACATGACTGAGGGACTGAACTGAATTGAACTGAACTTAATAGTTTAATATTAGTAACGGTTTAAAAATTAAAGCAATAATATTTCATGTGCTATGAAAAGTATATGGAACTCAAATTTTGTCCATAAATAAAATTTAATTGGAACACAACCATGTTCATTCACTGATGTTCATCTGTGACTACTTTCCTATTACAGCAGCAGAGTTTTATGGTTATAACAGAGACTCCATTGTGAGTTTTCCTTGCTAGCACACTATAAATTGCAGTGAAGCAGTTATAACCTCACAGCATTTTGAGTGTCATATTTATCACTCTACTCTGGTTTTTCTTTAACTTATACAAACTTATCATGTGATAACAAGAAAAAAGTGTACTTTGAATGTTCTACTTTCAAAGTACAGTTGAATGACAGTTACTCTGTTCTATCAGAGAGCACACAACTCACTATATTTTGTAATGACACTATCAGATCAGATCAGATCAGTTGCTCAGTCATGTCCGACTCTTTGCGACCCCATGAATTGCAGCACGCCAGGCTTCCCTGTCCATCACCAACTCCCAGAGTTCACTCAGACTCATGTCCATCGAGTCAGTGATGCCATCCAGCCATCTCATCCTCCATTGTCCCCTTCTCCTCCTGCCCCCAGTCCCTCCCAGCATCAGAGTCTTTTCCAATGAGTCAACTCTTCGCATGAGGTGGCCAAAGTACTGGAGTTTCAGCTTTCGCATCATTCCTTCCAAAGAAATCCCAGGGCTGATCTCCTTCAGAATGGACTAGTTGGATCTCCTTGCAGTCCAAGGGACTCTCAAGAGTCTTCTCCAACACCACAGTTCAAAAGCATCAATTCTTCGGTGCTCAGCCTTCTTCACAGTCCAACTCTCACATCCATACATGAACACAGGAAAAACCATAGCCTTGACTAGACGAACCTTTGTTGGCAAAGTAATGTCTCTGCTTTTGAATATGCTATCTAGGTTGGTCATAACTTTCCTTCCAAGGAGTAAGTGTCTTTTAATTTCATGGCTGCAGTCACCATCTGCAGTGATTTTGGAGCCCAGAAAAATAAAGTCTGACACTGTTTCCATTGTTTCCCCATCTATTTCCCATGAAGTGATGGGACCGGATGCCATGATCTTTGTTTTCTGAATGTTGAGCTTTAAGCCAACTTTTTCACTCTCCACTTTCTCTTTCATCAAGAGGCTTTTTAGTTCCTCTTTACTTTCTGCCATAAGGGTGGTGTTATCTGCATATCTGAGGTTATTGATATTTCTCCCGGCAATCTTGATTCCAGCTTGTGTTTCTTCCAGCCCAGCGTTTCTCATGATGTATTCTGCATATAAGTTAAATAAACAGGGTGACAATATACAGCCTTGACGAACTCCTTTTCCTATTTGGAACCAGTCTGTTGTTCTATGTCCAGTTCTAACTATTGCTTCCTGACCTGCATACAAATTTCTCAAGAGGCAGATCAGGTGGTCTGGTATTCCCATCTCTTGAAGAATTTTCCACAATTTATTGTGATCCACACAGTCAAAGGCTTTGGCATAGTCAATAAAGCAGAAATAGATGTTTTTCTGGAACTCTCTTGCTTTTTCTATGATCCAGCGGATGTTGGCAATTTGATCTCTGGTTCCTCTGCCTTTTCTAGTAGTCTTAAAAAAAATAAAATGTGCATCTACATTATCAAAATAAGGATTCAACACAGTATTCCCAGCTCACAAGAAGAAAAAGAAAAATTAGGACATTTAAAGTGAAGTATCTCATTATGGAAGAATTTCTTTACATTAAAAAAAAATGAATCTGTAACCAGTTTTCTGAATAGGCAAATAATAAAAGCCATTTACTGCTAGTGAATTATAACTGAATTATATTATTGCAGCAACTGAAGAAATGTGTCCAAAAAAATAAGATGGTGAGCTTTGTGGAGAGAATAATTGCAATGAGAGCTGAGGATGTTAAAACCAATATTCATAATCAGTTTAAAAGGGCAAATATCTTTATTGTTTTTTCTTGGATTATACAAGTTGATGCTAAGTAGAAACTTTTTAAACAGTCTATGTGGAACAACTCTAAATAGTTTCCAAGTACATGAGAATGTACTGGAATCTGCTCTGTTAGGACTGATGGTGGCAAAAATATTTATGAAGCAGGAAAATGATTAAAATTATATTATAATTGTAGTAGTAGGATCATTGGGGAAATAAAATCTGAGTGAAAAATAAAAAGCAAAGTCTCCTTGCATGTTGCGGGGAGCAGTAGGTCAAATTCTAGAATTCTCTTTGCATGTGAGATTTTTAGAGAGGGCTCATACTTGAAGCTCTTACTTCTGCTTACTTTTTCCATAAGGTAAGAAGAACATGGAGAAAAACAGAACTAGAGTGTTTTCTTTCTAAAGCTTTCCTCAAAGCAGAATGGTAATAGGTTGTTATGAGGCTAGCTCTCAGAACTTCTTTTTTTTTTTTTTTTAATCATGGTCAACTTCCCATTGACACTTGGGAATTCAGAAAGTCTTTATTTTGCTCTGTTCCTGGTAAAGGGAGGTTTGACGTTGACAGAAGAAAGACCTTCTTTAAGAAGTTATCCAAACAATAAATGTAATTTTATTGTGCCTTTGGAACTCAACATAACATTTTGAGAGTCAAAAAAATATGGATTGAAAAATTGAAAAGATATGATTCAGATATTCTTAAATATTGACTTATTCTGTTCATAACATCAGTGTTTTTGCAACCAAGCTGCATTAAAACTAATTTTTGTAGGTGACTTTCTGCGAGGTTTAGGAGATGAACTTTTGATGAATGGTAAGGATCCTGTGACTCTGCCACTGATATTCTCCAAGTTGTTGTAATTCTTAAAGCTATTCAATTCTGAAATCATTTAAAACTTACCAAGAAAGTGAGGGGGCTCATTGTATTATGAATTTATCTGGGAATTTTAGTTTTTCCATTATGAAAAAATGAAAATATCTACTCCCTATTCCATCAATTAACTCAACTCTAAAGTAGAGAAAGGGTGCAAATTTCTCAACTTCATCAGATAGTTTCACGGATTTTAAGTTGTACAGTTGATATGCCCCAAACTACCTTCATATAATATTTTTAGCATCTCCAATCTAGGTTGCCAAACACTAAGGTCTTTTTTTTTTTTTTTTTGAAATTGTTGTTTGCCACAATATATTTGTATTTCCACTGTAAATTCAGAAACAGAAGATGTGTTAATGGTTTATAAAGCATATCATAATTCTACCAAGTAACAGATCAGACAACCAGTGTTTAATGTAAACAACAGAGTCTATGACAAGTTTCAGGCTACTATTCTGCAGAATCTTTGAATTTTGCATAATATATATTTTCCAGCTTACTTGTATATTTAAATTTTGAATACAAAACAAGACAGATATTCAAGGGCATTTAGCTATTTCTTTTTAGAGACTGCCATGGTATAGAAACTATTGTACATGAAAAAAATTGAATTTTACCATAAAATTATTTTAGTTGTCAGTATTAGCAAAGTTATAATACTGAAGATATAGATCAGCTGGGTGAATTAATACTGGATTAATTAAAGAACACAAAGCTGAGTAAGGTCATTATGATATTTATAAATGTCCATTTGTTAACATAGGGGCAGTGCATTAATAAAACATTCCTATATGCTGGGAAATCTATGTCAAAACATGCACGAGGGACCTGCTTTCTGACACGTTTTATATAGGATTCAGTTCTAGGTTTTTGTTCTTGAAGATAAAAATTCATTAAAATATCTCAATAACCAAAGCTTTCAGTTTTTAGAACAGATGTTTACATGCAGGCTTCACTGCATAGTGAATAATATGACAAATGTAATTACCTTTCAAAATGCTGAAATGCTTGCTATGCAGAAATATGAGCATATAAGAATTATCCATTACAAATTATTGTCTGATCTGCATGTAATGCATATATATTTTTTCACATCACCTGCAGTAGTGTCCTCATAAATTCAGTTGTATTAGTAGCATCTACTTTTATACCACTGACTACCTAGGAGCCTTATATTCAGCTTATTACTAATCTCTGAGAATGTTAATGCTGTTAAGAACAGAACAGCTGTGAAAGATTTAGAAATTTCAGTTTCCTAACTTCAGAGGAGGGAGAAATTCTATAAACTTTAGTAGAGCAATTTATCATTGTGATGTAAAGTTTAGATATTCTGAACGTTTTGTGTGATGCTTACCTTGTGTGTAAAATAATGCCAGTGTATTGATAATTGGTTTCTCTGTTAATAACATGAATAAGTTTTTATACTATACAATTCCTTGAAATATTTGTATGTTGTAGCCTAGGAAAGGTAACCTAGGAGTAGAATTGTATACTTTGATGGATTTTCCTGTGATACAGATTTTTCAGCCTTTAGCACATCTTTCATTGATACTAATAATTATAAATGAGTTCTGATTGGTGAGTGGTAAGGTCTTCATTGAATGAATCTTCTTCCTTGGATTATTTTTATATTTAAATTTATCTCTAATTAATTGATTTCTAAATATGATGATTTTCTGAGCTAAAATTCTGTTCTAATATTGGAGTAGAATCAAACCAGTACCATAGTGTCTTGATTACTGCAGCTTTTTGAATTGTAATTTTGCATTTTAAATCCCATATTAGCTTTGATAATTCTTTCTTTTTTCCTGTTTTTTTTTTTTTTTTTTTCTCAAACTGGATAATGTCTATTGACCTGTCTTCGGGTTCACTGATTCTTTCTTTAGTTGTTCACATCTGTTGCTGAGCCTCATTAGTGGATTTTTTTCAATTATCATAATTTTCAAATCTGTGATTTGTTTGGATGACTTTTGCATCATATTTTATTTTTTATAGAGATTATACCCTTAAGCTCTTTAAACATATTTAAATAAACCAATCCCTTAGTAGTTTGAATACTTTAAAAATGTGGTTTAAAGTCTTTTATTTATAAGTCTATCTTTTGGGCTTCCTCCTGGACATTTTGTATTCAGTACATTTTTCTCTTATGTATGGATTATACTTCCTTATTTTCATGATATATGTATTGAGTGACAAGTGGACATTTCAAATAATGTCCAGTAAGTGTAAACTCTTTAACTTAGATATCCTCCTTTCTCCAGGGCTCTCCAGGGTTGCTATTTTTGTTGTAACTGTTGTAGTTTGTTTGGTAGGTAATTTCTCTTAACTAATTTAGTAAAATCTGTGTCTTTGATATGTGTGGCCACTAACAGCTATGCTTGGTTAATTTCATGATCATTAATGATTGAACAGATGTTTCCTTGACACCTGGAACAGTAAAATCTCTCTATCTCTGTTGTGGGACTGAGTTGAAGGCATGCTTTTAATAATCAGCTTGCCACTTCAACTCTCTGCTGTTGTCTTTACTTCCTGATTTCACAGAAACTAAAAGTCAGAGGTGTAAGCTTAAGACCTTTCCAGGTCTTTTGTGAGCATGTATACAGCCCAAAGCATGTGTTTGTCCACAGTGATTTCTAGAAATGTGTTAGTTTCCAAGCCCTTTTATGGGCGTCTCAGTGCTTAGCTTCTTTTGATTACTCTTTCTTTTGCCCCAACTTTTACCTTCACATCAGGAATCTGTGATGTCACAATATGTGTTAAGTGCTCTTTGTGGAGAAGCTTTCAACACTGGGCAATTTCTATCAGGTATAAAAATGATAAACCTTAAGAAAAAAATGTCTTTTGAGTGGATTCTTCCAAGAAACCATCAGGTGGGTCAAAAAAAACTCTCTTTGTCAATATATGTTTGAGAGAGCTCAAGTTCCTGTCTTCTCTCTCCAGAGCTAGGAAAACAAGTTGTTACTTTTCAAGGCTGCCACAGAGCTAGAGAATGAAGAATAGAACTACAGTAGGTGAAACTGTGACAAAACTCAATGTTTCCCCAAGATTCAACCCTATTTTTATTGAATAAATTGATTTCTGCAAGCTTTTGTTTACTTTCAATTATGAAAAATGGATGCTGCCAACTTTCCCAGGTCTTTCATTGCTTTTCTGGAGGCCCACAATTTTTGAAGTACTTATTCCAAATTTCCAGACTTACTGAATCAGAACATCTCTAGAAAAAGTATATTCATTGATTAAGATGCAAAATCTGCTTTTGAATTAAAGATCATATTTCATGATGGATAGATTTTGAGTAATGACTTCTAATAATTATTCTCAGATTATGAGTGGCAAATATTAGAATAGAAAACTGAAAGCACACTTGATAAAATTTTCTTCCCAAAGGTAAATTTTGATACGTAGCAAAGCATACAGAAATAGTTTAATATAATCTTTTATGTTCACATGAACTTAAGTATGTAGCTATTCTATTTTGTGTTTTGGAGGTAGAAGAAATAGACATCTGCCAGCTTCAAAAGATGACTTTTTAATGACGTTTTTGTAATCATGAAGAATTCATATAGGCCAGCATTGAAGAAGTCACCTTCAGAAAAGAAAGCAAAGCTTTGAAAACTTTATTAGCTTTGAAAGGACATTAGAGGACAGTGGGGGCAGTAGAAGCTGTGGCACATTGGGATCAGATTGGAAGCATAACTTCAGTCTGAGTAAAAGCAGTTGTGTGAAGTCAGCTTTGTGAAAAGCCTACAATGAAGTCAACAGGAGCTCTTTTGTGAGCTAACAGCACATGGCAAAATCAAATGTTTTTAATTAATTTTTATTTTTGTTAATGTCATCTCAGTATCACTCGCAAAACTTGTCAATTCTAGATTTCCATTCAATTAACAGAAACTCTTAGATACAGTGGGACAACCCACAGCAAAATGGAAATGAGAATAAAATTAAGCTAAATTACATCTGAAACTGTTGTTATATAATGAAAGTTCACCTCACTGGTTTTAAAGCCAATGGAAACTCTCTTAGAAAAATCCAACTCAGTCATGTTGATGTTTAACTTGCCAAGCAAAAAAAAAAAAGAAAAGGATGCAATGTAAAGTATGTAGTATCTGTTTTTCCCTCAAAGTTACTATGATTTACAGACCCCAGGTTTACTTTTCAGGGCAATCTGAATATCATATTCCCATAGTTCTCCTAAATCACTGGACACATCTTTATCTAGTCTATTGATAAAATTAGTTACAGGATGAGCATACTTGCAGCTTTAGACCTTCACTGTATGTCTGCCCCTCAGAAAGGGTCTCCTGCCATCCTACCGCCTCTCCCCCAAAGGCACACTGCTGTGTCTTACTAGTCGATGCTTGCTTGCCTGCTTGTTGTCCCAGCTGGGCCTTTTCCATGCTCCTACTCCTCATTTAGGGTAGATCTCTTATGAGCTTAGGCCCAGGACAGTTTTACGAAGTACTTTTCTTCCTTTTAACCTAACCTCAGCAACAGCATGCCTTAGCCTTGCCCAGAGAAGTGAAAAGGTTTGTTGCCTATAATGTTTGAAAAAATAAATGAAGATTACACTTCATTAGTTAAGTGTTAAATAACTTTTGGTTCCTCTGTACATAACATGAAGAGAGAACAAACCATTCTTTATCCTCTAAAGCTCTTCTTGCTTTTTGAAGTACGGTTGCTGCATGCATGCATGGTAAGTTGCTTCAGTCATGTCTGACTCTGTGTGACCCTGTGGACTGTAGCCCACCATGTTCCTCTGTCAATGAGATTCTCCTGGCAAGAATGCTAGAGTGGGCTGCCACTCTCTCCTCCAGGGGATCTTCCCAACTCAGGGATCAAACCTACGTCTCTTACATCTCCTGCATCAGCAGGCAGTTTCATTACCAATAGTGCCACCTGTGAAGCCTACAGTTGCTGACTATAGACAAATTTATAAATGTTAACTTATGGGTTTTCTTTAAATAATTACTTAGAATGTAGGTTTTTCAATTTACTAGCTAGGTGGCACCCCACTCCAGTACTCTTGCCTGGAAAATCCCATGGATGGAGGAGCCTGGTAGGCTGCAGTCCATGGGGTCACTAAGAGTTGAACACGACTGAGCAACTTCACTTTCACTTTTCACTTTCCTGCATTGAAGAAGGAAATGGTAACCCACTCCAGTGTTCTTGCTTGGAGAATCCCAGGGATGGGGGAGCCTGGTGGCTGCCATCTATGGGGTCACACAGAGTCGGACACGACTGAAGTGACTTAGCAGCAGCAGCAGCTAGTTACCAAAGACACAAAATTTACTTCACTAGTTCAAGAGGATGAAGCACAAGCTGGAATCAAGATTGCCAGGAGAAATATCAATAACCTCAGATACACGGATGACACCACCCTTACGGCAGAAAGAGAAGAATTAAAGAGCCCCTTGATGAAAGTAAAAGAGGAGAGTGAAAAAGTTGGCTTAAAGCTCAACATTCAGAAAACTAAGATCATATTCACTTTATGGCAAAGAGATAGGGAAACAGTGGAAACAGTGACAGACTTTATTTTCTTGGGCTGCAAAATCACTGCAGATGGTGACTGCAGCCATGAAATGAAAAGACACTTGCTCCTTGGAAGAAAAGCTAGGACCAATCTATACATCATATTAAAAAGCAGAGACATAACTTTGCCAACAGAGGTCTGTCTAGTCAAAGCTATGGTTTTTGCAGTAGTCATGTATGGATGAGAGAGTTGGACTATAAAGAAGCTGAGTGCTGAAGAACTGATGCTTTTTGAACTGTGGTGTTGGAGAAGACTCTTGAGAGTCCCTTGGACTGCAAGGAGATCCAGCCAGTCCATTCTAAAGGAGACCAGTCCTGAATATTCATTGGAAGGACTGATGCTGAAGCTGAAACTCCAATACTTTGGCCACCTGATGTAAAGAATTGACTCACTGGAAAAGACCCTGATTCTGGGAAAGATTTAAGGGAGGAGGAAAAGGGGATGACAGAGGATGAGATGGTTGGATGGCATCACTGACTCTATGGACATGAGTTTGAGCAAACTCTGGGAGTTGGTGATGGATAGGGAAGCATGGCATACTTCATTCCATGGGGTCTCAAAGAGTCAGACATGACTGAGCAACTGAACTGAGTTCTAGAATTAACCATCTAACATTTCTTTTTAAATTGACTTTTGTAATCTTTTTGTTTTCATCTATTTATGTGTCTATCTTTATTTGATTAAGACATGTCAAAAATATTGCTGTAATTAGAAACTTAAATAAACTATTTAGTATCTGGTGGCTAAGTGATAAAAAACAAAATTGCCTAAAATCAGATGTGGGTTTAATCCATGGATCGGGAAGATCTCTGGAGGAGGAAATGGCAACCCACTCCAGTATTCTTGCCCAGGAAATCCCATGGACAGAGAAGCCTGGTGGGCTACAGTCTATGGAGTCACAAAACAGTCAGACATAAGTGATTATCTGTATTTGAGATCCATATGTTCTATTATCTATATCTATTCTAGTAATGGTTTTTATGTCTTTTCTGGAGGTATATATTAATAAGATCTTCAACACAACCGATTATATTTTTTAAGTGTTGGTTCTATACTTTTTCTAATGCAAATTTTATCACTTTTAAGCTCCACAAATGATTTCACTCTCTTATTTTGCTCTGATAATTAATTATATTTTATCTTTCAATATTTTCACCTCAGATTTCATGCATCTTAAAATATGATTGATATCTTTTATTGTTAGTGTATAGGAATGCAACAGATTTCTCTGTATTTATTTTGTATCCTGAAACTTTACTGAACTCGTTGATGAGCCTTATGAATTTTCTGGTAGCATCTTTAAGATTTTCTATGTATAATATCATGTCATCTGTTAAGAGTGCCAGTTTTACTTCTTTTCCAATTTGGGTATCTTTTTTTTTTTTTTCTTCTCTGATTGCTGTGGCTAAGATAGGCAGCCAGTAGCTCATATATATTTTAGTGATCTCTTATATATTTTAGAGAAAGTTTTGCTTCTTAAATTCTTATTATTTTATTCTCATAAGAATATAAGGTATCTTCTTATAAGAATTCTTATAAGAATTATATTCTTATATTTTATAGGCAAGATAATTTTCTTTCCATTGAGGGAGAAAAAGAAAAAAGATCAAACTGAGCCTAGTTTTTGCTAGAAAGCCATATATTTTTCTAAAACACTCTCCAATTGGTTTCCATTAACTTCATTGTCCAAAATCCTGAGAGGAAAGTATGGTTGATGTAAACTTTGAGAGCCAGTTCAATTATCTAACAGTCAGAGCAAATTGGCAGGTAGCCAGAGCCCTAGGAAGTCATTTAGATGAATTTCCTGCTCATATAATTTATTCTCACTGTTTGGTGAAGATACTGTGCTGGAGGCCATGTTTTCTGTGAACCAGTTTTAGTTTGGACAAATTACTCTCTTCTGTCTTGGTCCTTTAAAAGCATCATGCTTTGTTTGGAAGAAGCCATGCCTCATCAGCAAGCAGTTGTCCAATGGCATGCTTTTTGCTTGAGGGTGCTAATGGTAAAAATTAGGAGCATCATAACATTATGAAAATCATTGAGTCACAGCTGTGAAAGACATACCATTGAGAATTCTTCTAATTCTTTGTATATCAGATTTCCAGATATATATTTGGGGTTCAGTATCCCTCTGATGCTACACAGCACTCTTGAGGTGGAGGAAGTTTGTAAGTATGTGCACACTTATCTCCTTACAACTAGTTCTTTCTGAACTGCACGAACTTTCTATAGAGATGCAGCCATTAACATCCTTCTGACACTGTACTGGTCATTTCAGTATCAAATACCTGCCTTTAATTTACCATTGTGCTCATAAAAATGACTTTCTCGGCTTAAAGATTTTATACCTTTTGGTCTTTTTGACACATCTTCTATCAAACTCTGTCATCTCTTCTTCTAGCATTTCTGGATATTTCTTCCCATCTTGTATCAATCTTTTCTGACTTCTTTCATTGCAATATAGTGTCCCTCACACTTTTTCTGAATCCCTGTTTATAGTCTCTCCACATTCTTTCTGGGAACATATTATGTAAGCATGATTGAAATACTGTACACAGAACATAAAACACACATATGTATACACACACACACACTCTCAAATGGTGCCTTTAGACTATCTATCTCTTCTAAGTTCCACTGCTTTACACTTATTTCTCCCTGCAAAATCATCATTTGAATCTTCAGTTGATACCTTGAATGTCATGTCTGCCAAGCTTTTCCCAATAATTCAGCATTTCTTTATTTTTGCCTTGAGCAGCATCACTTTCATAAATGAAACTGAACCATTAAGTCATAGAACAATAATTCTATGTCCTTTCTATTTATGTGATCACCAAATAAAACCAATTTCCTGATCATCTATCACTGTGTGTGTGTGTGTGTGTGTGTTTGAGTTTCATTAATGCTGTGACTAGTATCTTAGAAATTTGGGCTTACAATTTTTTAAACCATGCTGCAGAAACTGTAACCTGTGTGACTTACTTCTTTATCACACATTTCAGCCCCTATAAATTTTTCATGAGTTCCAATTTTGTTAAATACAAAATAAATGCAAATACATTTTAAAAAATACAGATGCCTCCACTGAAAGAAGTATTTCAAGCAGGAATACATATTTAGTGCAGATACACAGATACAATTATAGCAAGTATGTTGATAAATTTCTCTCCCATTTATTTTCAGATTTCCTTATTGAAAGCTTATTGTGTAACACTTTTACAACTTAATTTTCTCATTATGTATTTTGTAACATTTATTTTCCAAAAATAAAATTTTGGTTAAAAAAAAGGTCCTTGTCCTTTAATACACTTTTGCTTGAAGCTAATTACAGCTGTCAAGTTTCTTAGTATTATCTGTGTGTTTATGTTTTCTTCATTGGTTTCTGAGATCCCTAAAACCAAAAAATTATATTTTAGACATAATTTCACACTCAGCATATATTTTAGTGGCTGGTAAGTGGAATGTATTCAAGAAATCTTTGTGGAAAGAGCCAAGTGGTACATCAGCAGCATGAATCTAAAAAATGTCATTAAGCATTATGATGCTGCCTGATCATTTAGTTTTTTTCTTAACTATCACGATATTTATTAGTCTTAGTATCTTAGTAAGACTAATACTCATAGTCAATAGAATGATTTATGGGCCTATATCTTAATAATGGGAGAAGCAAAGATACCCTGCTTTAGGGGAGTTGCCCTTGCTTTTTTATTTTGTTTTTAAGATGGTGATTGCAGTCATGAAATTAAAAGACGCTTACTCCTTGGAAGGAAAGTTATGACCAAAAAGCAGAGACATTACTTTGCCAACAAAGGTCTGTCTAGTCAAGGCTATGGTTTTTCCAGTGGTCATGTATGGATGTGAGAGTTGGACTATGAAGAAAGCTGAGCACCGAAGAATTGATGCATTTAAACTGTGGTGTTGGAGAAGACTCTTGAGAGTCCCTTGGACTGCAAGGAGATCCATCCAGTCCATTCTGAAGGAGATCAGTCCTGGGTGTTCTTTGGAAGGACTGATGCTAAAGCTGAAACTCCAGTACTTTGGCCACCTCATGCGAAGTGTTGACTCATTGGAAAAGACTCTGATGCTGGGATGGATTGAGGGCAGGAGGAGAAGGGGACGGCAGAGGAGGAGATGGCTGGATGGCATTGCTGACTCGATGGACATGAGTTTGGTTGAACTCCGGGAGTTGGTGATGGACAGGGAGGCCTGGCGTGCTGCAGTTCATGGGGTCTCAAAGAGTCGGACACGACTGAGTGCCTGAACTGAACTGAATAAGATTTCAGAGGGAAGAAAAAATTACATTTGATTTGCCACTGGCTTGTTAATCAGCTTGCAAAAATCTGAAGTTTCTGAAAACTGCTGTAATACTCACCCTATACCATTTATGTTAAAACAATATATAGCATTGATTCTGTGAACAAGCAACCTGTTGAATAAATTTAGAAGATAATTTTAGAATCTAATACTTGTGATTCTGCAATGTAAAGGTTGACTTTTAGTAATTATAAATCACTGATAGATAAGATCATGAATCTGCTGTTAAGTCTATTGTCTTCTGACCCCACTTATTCTAGTTTTTCAATTTATGATTAAATTTGAATTAAAGTTCAATGGGAAAGGTAAGATTTAATGTTCGATATTTCAAGTATGTTACATTTAGTTTACTTTTAAATTGAAGCAAAGAAATAGGGAAATAAAACAGTTACTGTGAGTACTCACTAGGTTTATTTTAAAGCAGGAAAATTGAGGTTGAGTGAAAGTAAAATATCAGTGACCCTTCCACAGGAAAAGAATAACAAGGTTAACTTAGTTAAAATCATTGAAAAACAGGTGGACAACTGAGTGAGGAAAATGGAAAATGATGAGCCTAATGAGATCAAGACATAGGATTGTTATATTTACTTAGATAGAGGGATTTGCTGTCAAACGTAGACATTGTAGTCACATGGCCATTTGTCTGTCTACTACCCTGTAGAACCTAAATAATCTTGTAACATCGTGACATAGATATGTGATGGAATGGAGACATTATCTGTCTCCTTGAATTGAAAATAATTCTAAAAGTACAGTTAATATCACCATGGCTTCCCTGGTGGCTCAGATGGTAAAGCGTCTGCCTGCAACATGGGAAACCCAGATTGGATCCCTGGGTCGGGAAGATTCCTCTGGAGGAGGAAATGGCAAGCCACTCCAGTAGTCTTGCCTGGAAAATTCCATGGACAGAGGAGCCTGGCCGGGCTACAGTCCATGGGGTTGCAAAGAGTTTAACACGACTGAGTGACTTCACTTTCACTTTGAGACTTCCCTGGTGGCTTAGACAGTAGAGAATCTTCCTGCCAAGCAGCAGACACGTGTTCCATCCATGGGTTGGAAAGAACCCCTGGAGAAGGAAATGGCTACTCACTCCAATATTGTTGCCCAGAGAATTCCATGGATAGAAAAGCCTGCAGACTACAATCCTTGGGGTTGCGAAGAGTCGGACATGACTGATATCACCTTAGGTTTCTCATATCAAAAAGAATGCAGTCCCTATGTTTTAGAAAATTGGCTTTCTAATTCTCTTTTTAAAAAATCTGGAGGGGTATCTTTCCTATGGATCCTTTTTTACAATAATGATTAATGCGGCCATGTGCTTATGCCTGTTGTGATTTGTGTATTAGCCCCATGCCTTTTCACAATACTCAACTGAAGTGTTTCTGCTTTATCTACTGAGTTTCATACTTAGGCTCTAAAAAATAAGAAAGGGGAAGATGTTGGGAGCCACATTAGGCATTACTGACAAAATGGAGGCATGGCCCCACCCCCCTCTCCTCATCTCGCAGGCACAGTCCCAGGATGAAGGGGTTAGCCCTTGTGATTCTGACTTGTTTCTTCCTTTCTTCTGTTGAGTTGGCTGGAAAGAATGTTAAGGTGCTTATTGCTTATTGTTCTTGAGAGGAGCATGAGAAAGCACAAAGCCTTCTACAGTTGTGCCCAGAAAATAATCCATAAAGTTAACCACTGACATTTGTTCAAGGATCTTTACAAAAAATGTTCCAGGATGAGCACGTAGGCCGCAGCTTGAGGCCATGGGAAGGATTGTTATCTGAGACCTGTTTTTGAGGGCAATGTTTATGGCAAAAGAAGTTTGCTGAGCTTAGGGTTTAGGAATAGTTAAGAATAGCTAGAAGCCTTTTTAGGAGATAGTGATCTTAAGATGCTAGGGGCAAACAGGATTTTAGAAAGATAAAAAATGAACTGAGGAATGTAGCATGAGTTACAATGTAATCGCAAGTTAAGTATAAGGCACATAAGAGGAAGTACATAATAGATAGTAAAGCCGATTCTGAGAGAATTGCTGAAGCAGGAACTCTGTTTGTAGGGCAACAATCGTTTCTGGAAACAGTAAATCTGGGTAGGGGAAACTAAAAATATCAAACCCTGACCTAATGCTTTTATCAAAGTATAAAAGAAAACCTGAAGCTTGAAATAAACATGTAGTCCCGTACTTTGAGTCAAAGGCTACATCATCTCCCACAACACCGCTCAGCCCTTCAGGCTGATTCCCTGGCTGTGGGAGCTGGACTCCGGCATTAAGTACTTTGAGAATTCTCTAGAGTTTATAATTTGAAAAGGGGAAAAATCACAGAATGAAATCTGGGTACCACTTCAGGGTAGGGATGAAGAGACAAATAAGTTAAATATTAACAAGAGGCAGAAGTAATGTACAATGAGATGACATAAGTAGATGAAATCAGCAGCAATATTTCAAGTCAGCTTGGGTTAATTTAGGCAATGTTTGATTCCTGACTTTAGACACAAAGCAAAATAAAACAAAAATAGAATTCTTGTTAGTCACAACTAAACTTGGCCAATCACAAAAATTTGAGAACATAAGGTTTTCAGGACCTTAAAGTTGTTGAATAGGCTGCTAATTAATAATATCTTTTATTTTCAGATATAGAAAACTCAAGTGCTTTTGTACTTCTTAATGAGAGAGCCAGTGTGTTTTAAAAATCAGCATAGAGAAAAATGCAAAATATATATGAATAGATATAAGTAATAAGGGAAATGATATCAGATACAGGCCTTCAACAAATGGTCTTCAGTGAATTGTGTTGCGTGTAGTCAGGAAATAAGGAATTTAAGCTTTCCAGTTCACTTTAGCATTAGATACATTGGTCATTGAAACTAGGTATTTTATTTAAACTTGTCAGTGAGTAAAATGTATTTCTGTGTAAACGCAACCAAATAGAAAAAACTTAAACTGCTATGGAATGTATGCTTGCTTTTGCTTCCAGAGCTCTGGTCAATAGAGTCCTGCAGTTTTTGCCAACAAAGCCATTGCTTAAAATATGGTGAAACTGAGTAATAAGTTGTTCTATGAGTGACAGAGGGAGAGTTTGCATATGGATTCTTTTATGGACTATTGCCTTTTAAAATGAGAGAAACCTGGAAAGAGACAGCAATTAATTAAGATATGCATTTAAGAAATAGGTATGTTTATTCTTATTCAGTTATGATTGCATTTACTCATACCTGAATGATGAAGATACCAGGTTTAAATGATTCTGATTAGAACTGTGAACTTAAAATGCTATTATAAAGTGATGCTGTATTTAAATGAAGGAAGTTTGCATTCACATATAATAAATGTAAATAAGCTTTTTTATGAGGTCTCTCATTTTCTCTGAGTCTTTAGCATACTAGTGAATGATTATAATTTTTCTTTATTGTCAAGAAAACCTTGACACTCATTAAAGATCTTACACCTAAAATTTACTGAGAATCAGTAATCTTAGATTAGGTTATGTATTTTGTAGTACAGAAATGAATGACAAGAGTTAATATCATACTAGATTAAAAAAACTTGTAAAGAGAATTTTCAGTTATAGACATATCTGGGTCCACATTACTTTGGGTTTAATTCTGGTTAATTGCATCAGGAATTACCCTCACATGTTGAACTTTCTTTTTAAAAAACTGTTCACAGAAAAGTACATATATATAAAGAGAATCAATAATACTGTCAGTGCCCATGTACTCCTCACTAATTTCAACAACCTTTAATTCATGTTCAACTTTATTTCATCTGTATAGCCACCACCACATCCTTACCTTATGTATTGTTGGATGGCTTTGAGGTTGATTCCAAATATCATATGACTTACTATGTTTATGTTTCATAATACATTTTAACTAGTTAAATTGCAATCCAAAACACAGTTGATGTCTTATGTATTATAATCTGTTAATAAGTGTAAATTTTTTTTTTTTAAAATTGAGGGTTCAATTTTTATCTTTCCTCATTGTCTTTGTAGTTTATTTGTTGAAGAAACTTGAGTCCTTTTTCCTTGTAGAGTTCCTCACAGTCTACATTTTGCTGATTGCATTTATGTTAATGTAATTTTATACTCTTTATTTGCTATAAATTGTTAGTAATTCTAAGAATTTGCTTTAAATACAGTTGCAAGAATATTTCACAGGTAAATCTGGGTATTCTCATGAAGAAAGTGCTAGCCTCTATCTCCACTTTCTTGATGTTTCTAGTTTCTAATATTAATCACCTGATCAGTTTATTCACAGTATGTAATTTATGGTATTCTAATACTCTTCTTTAATATTTGATGTTCCTTTAGAAAAAAGTTTCCTTCATTGTGTATAATTTAGTTACCTTGTGAAAAAAAATGCAAGTTAAATAGTTAATTTTTCCCTATAAGATGGTTAGTTTTCAAAATGAGTTGATATCCTTTTAATAGATTCCTTAAAAATTGATCAATGTGTTGTTGTCTCTCTGTATCATTGAATTCATTGATTTTAACACACGTAATGTGTTGCAGTTTTTTGTGTCTGTTGTCGTCGATTACCCATTGACCATTAGGAGTTGAATTGCTGCCTAAGTCCTGCTAACAAAAGTGCACATAGTGGCAGCTTCTTTTTCTAGTGTTAAGAGGCCCGGTAGACTCATCTGATACATGTGCTGCTCTCAGAAAGGATTCCAACATAATTTCCAGGAGTATTGGTTGCTTTGAGGAGAAAACAGTAATTAGAGAACCAGATTTGGTGGTTGACAGATGAAAGTACAGAACTTCCTAGTTAGTACCTCATGACAATTTTGGGAGTTTCTACCTCATCAGAGCATCAGAAGTCATTTTGTCTTTCTGAATTTTCCTCCTTTACATAGGTGATAACATACAGCTCTTCTGCTATTTATAATTTGGCCAAATTTCCAATTGTGAGGGTGGTTGGAGTACATTTTCATCTAATTTTGATACTATCTTTGATATTATCTTTGGGATTTTTGTTTTACTAACATAGTTACCATGATGTTCAGAGGAAGGGGACTTGGAAATATGAAACTGATACCTGTGTTGTTTCCTTGTACTCCCTTTATTCTTAGTGAGAATTAAAAAGGTTAAAAAAAAAAGGGAATTTGAGCTAGAATATAATAATATCTACTATTTTTCTTAAAAATCACATAATGAATATAAATTGAGTGAGTACATTTGAGAAAAATAAAGCAGATTTCAAGTTCTGGTTATAATGAGGTAATCATACTTTACCTTGCTCTGTCACTGAACACAACTAAAAATCCTGAAGAAATACATGCAGCAGCTATCTGGGAACTCTGAGAATTAAATTGCAGTAGGCAGGTTGGGAAGAAAGCTGAAACTCAGACAATGCATGGCCCATGGTGAAGTACAGGAGCCTTTTTTTCCTTTCCCATGTCTTCTAACCTAGACACAACGGCAATACAGATCCTTAAGGTGCACACTGAGCACAGACAGAGGTTTTCAAATGAAATACTTTTTTTTTTTTTTTTCTGGTTCAAGAAGTATAAAAGAAGGCTGCCATGAAACTTTAAAAGTGGACAAAATCCCTTAGCTTTTTTTTTTTTTTTTTTTTTTAAAGTCTCAATCTTATTCCTTCAAGCTACATTTTTGAACTTGAAATCCAGTGGCAGGAAGAGTGAAACAGTATATGTTCTAGCATCTAAAATGATAAGAGGAAGGAATCTTTATATTTCCAAAGGCATTGAACCACAAAGAGGATAGGGCTATTTCCTATTGCTATTTCTTTATTTTTTTGCCATTTAGTCCTAAAGACAAATAGTCATGGGGAATGTGCAACACATAGGGATATTAAACTTAAGCTCTCTATCGAGAACTGTGAAGAGCTGCTGTTAGGAAAGCATTGAGGAGAGAACAGAGGAAGGGATTGTTGAGAATGGGATGGCATAAAAATCTTTGTAAATGCATGGGTTCACTTCTAATTTGCACATTTTAGAACCTAAATTTTTAACCACCATATCTAAGTATTTGAGGAATGAACTGACATTTAGACTGGCTCCTGGGTGGAGTACACGCAGGACAGGTTGAAATAGCACCGAAAGGTCATTCAGTTGAACTGACACTAGAACCAAAGTGCACAGAAAGTGGGTTGGAACATATAGTGTAAAATTTAAAAGGATTGATTTTCTGCTAAAAAACAATAAAATCAAATTAAAAACTAAAAATAAAGCCATACTCTTCTCTCTAGAATTTAAATAAGAACCATGTTCTGATAATAATTGAAAATGTTCAATTTATGATCTGACATTACAGAACAGACAGAAACAAAGTCTAACAAATTCTCCAGGGAAAGATAATCAACAGATGCCAAACACAAATGAACAAGATGTTGGAATTATAAAAGAATATTAAGATGAATTATAATATGCAAAGAGGTAAAGCAAAACACTCCTAGGATAATGGAGAGATAGAAATTCTCAGGAGGAAAATAGAATATATAATATACTGCCAAATAGAAATTTTAGAAATGAAAAATAGAACAACTAAGATAAAAATTTCTATTGATGGGCTTAATAGCAAAATAGAGATTACTAAGTAAGCATGAGATAAGATGACAGAAAATACCCAGTTTGGAAAATAGGCAAAAGTATAGAAATGGAATGAATGGAGACTTAAGGGTTCTTGCAGCAAAATAAATGACAAAATATCTGACATTCTTGTCTTTGTAATTCAAAAACCTGAGAATGGATATTATGCAGACAAAAGAAATTTTAAAGACTAAATATATTAAATCTGTGGGAACATAGAGAATATATATTTTTGTTTGTTTGTTTCTGCATGGTTAAAGTTTCTGATCAAATAAAACTGGAACATGGGTTAAAGAAAAGTTCTTGAAAGTTAAGCAGTTAACCTAAGTTATTGAATAGGCATTTCCAGATCTGTATCTTTAATTTCACAGGGGGGTACAACCTAGAATAAAGATGTATACAGTGTTAGCTCTTTGCGACCCCATGGACTGTAGCCCACCAGGCTCCTCTGTCCATGGAATTCTCCAGGAAAGAATACTGGAGTGGGTAGCCATTGCCTTCTCCAGGGGGATCTTCCAGATCCAGGGATCGAACCTGGATCTCCTGCATTGCAGGCAGATTCTTTACTGTCTGAGCCACCAGGGAAGCCCCAATCCTTTATATTCCAAAGAATTTTATTACGTTAGGGAGGTAAGGTTTCTTTTTCTCGGGGCTATAGGTGAGAAACTTAATATCAGTTTTTATATAAGCATCTATATTCATGAATTTGGGATTCCTTTAGTGTAATGTAGTTGCTCAGTAGCATCTGACCCTTTGTGACCCCATGGACTGAAGCCTGCCAGGCTCCTCTGTCTTTGGGATTTTCCAGCCAAGAACACTGGAGTGGATTGCCATTCCCTTATCCAGAGGATCTTCTGGACCCAGGGATCGAACTAGGGTCACCTGCATTGCAGGAGGATTCTTTACTGTCTGGTCTACAAGGAAGTCAGTTGCTATAGTACAAAATATAAAACTCAAGAAAAAGTAACTTAATAAACTTATTAAAACTATGTAGGTGAAATGAGCTCATTAAAACTTTCATAATAAACTCCAGTTCAGGTAGTTTCACCAACAAATTCTGTTAATTGGTTAAACAATAAACATTGACAATTATTTAAATTTTCTTCCCCCAAATAGGAAAACTTACTTATTTTTGAGACAACATTACCTTGAGGCTAAAACCACCATATTAGTTTTTTAGATTTTAAAACTAAATATATTCTATTATATACATAATTATGAAAAACATGTCAACTGATGAATAAAAATTTTTTTGAAAAATTAAACTTCCATTCTTGATTTTAAAATCGAGTCAGCTTTCAGAGAAGTGAACTTTGTTAACCTAATGGGATCATCCAAAACAGTCCTGCAGCTATCATTTAGAAATCCCTCATGGCTTTTCAGAAACTCAAATGAGTAAACCTTAACAGATGGAGGCTATACCTTAAGGTAAAGTGGAGTCATTATGGACCAAAAGTGCATGTATCTCCTACTTTATTATTTCTGTATTGACTTTGTATTGGTGTTGTAGAAAAAAGTATGTACTCAGATTTCAGAATTTTTTGTCTTGCATTTTGAATCAAAAGTTGAAAAGCCATTCCCAGAGTCAACTAAGCTTAAACTAACTTTTTTTCCCTATGGTTTTGTGTTTTTATATTTCTCTCTCTTATCAATAGACTTCCCTGGTGGCTCAGACGGTAAAGCATCTGCCTACAATGAGGAGGACGTGGATTCAATCCCTGGGTCGGGAAGATCCTCTGGAGAAGGAAATGGCAACCCACTCCAGTACTCTTGCCTGGAAAATCCCGTGGATGAAAGAGCCTGGTAGGCTACAGTCTGTGGGGTCTCAAAGAGTCGGACACGACTGAGAGACTTCACCTTACCTTCAGTTCAGTTCAGTTCAGTCTCTCAGTCGTGTCTGACTCTGTGACCACATGAATTGCAGCATGCCAAGCCTCCCTGTCCCTCCCAGCATCAGAGTCTTTTCCAGTGAGTCAACCCTTCACATGAGGTGCCCAAAGTACTGGAGTTTCAGCTTCAGCATCAGTCCTTCCAAAGAACACCCAAGACTGATTTCCTTTAGTATGGACTGGTTGGATCTCCTTGCAGTCCAAGGGACTCTCAAGAGTCTTCTCCAACACCACAGTTCAAAAGCATCAATTCTTCGGTGCTCAGCTTTCTTCACAGTCCAACGCTCACATCCATACATGACTACTGGAAAAACCATAGCCTTGACTAGATGGACCTTTGTTGGCAAAGTAATGTCTCTGCTTTTTAATATGCTATCTAGGTTGGTCATAACTTTCCTTCCAAGGAGTGAGCATCTTTTAATTTCATGGCTGCAGTCACCATCTACAGTGATTTTGGAGCCCCAGAAAATAAAGTCTGACACTGTTTCTACTGTTTCCCCATCTATTTCCCATGAAGTGATGAGACCAGATGCCATGATCTTAGTTTTTTGAATATTGATCTTTAAGCCAATTTTTTCACTCTCCTCTTTCACTTTCATCAAGAGGCTTTTTAGTTCCTCTTCACTTTCTGCCATAAGGGTGGCGTCATCTGCATATCTGAAGTTATTGATATTTCTCTCGGCAATCTTGATTCCAGCTTGGGCTTCTTCCAGCCCAGCGTTTCTCATGATGTACTTTGCATATAAAATAAATAAGCAGGGTGACAATATATACTAAATTTACACATGCACTTGAATTTATTTCTGCTTCCCTATCCGATTTTTCTAAAACCAGAATCATGATGTTATAGAGCTTTTTATAGTATATTTTAATGTTTAAATGTCAACAGAACATGAACTGTGAATTTCTAGATGTTCAAACTAGTTTTTGAAAAGACGGAGGAACCAGAGATCAAATTGTCAACATCCAATGGATCATTGAAGAAGCAAGAGAGTTCCAGAAAAACATCTATTTCTGCTTTACTGACTATGCCAAAGCCTTTGACTCTGTGCATCACAACAAACTGTGGAAAAATTTTGAAGAGATGGGAATATCAGACCACCTGACCAGCCTCTTGAGAAATCTGTAAGCAGGTCAGGAAACAACAGTTAGAACTGGACATAGAAAAGCAGACTGGTTCCAAATAGGAAAAGGAGTACGTCAAAGCTGTATATTGTCACCCTGCTTATTTAACTTATATGCGGAATACATCATGAGAAACGCTGGGCTGGATGAAGCACAAGCTGGAATCAAGATTGCTGGGAGAAATATAAATAACCTCAGATATGCAGATGATACTACCCTTATGGCAAAAAGTAAAGAAGAACTAAAGAGCCTCTTGATGAAAGTGAAAGAGGAGAGTGAAAAAGTCAGCTTAAAGCTCAACATTCAGAAAGAAAAACACCAATACAGTATACTAACGCATATATATGGAATTTAGAAAGATGGTAACAATAACCCTGTGTACGAGACAGCAAAAGAGACACTGATGTATAGAACAGTCTTATGGACTCTGTGGGAGAGGGAGAGGGTGGGAAGATTTGGGAGAATGGCATTGAAACATGTAAAATATCATGTATGAAACGAGTTGCCAGTCCAGGTTCGATGCACGATACTGGATGCTTGGGGCTGGTGCACTGGGATGACCCAGAGGGATGGAATGGGGAGGGAGGAGGGTTCAGGATGGGGAACACATGTATACCTGTGGCAGATTCATTTTGATATTTGGCAAAACTAATACAATTATGTAAAGTTTAAAAATAAAATAAAATTAAAAAAAAAAAAGAAAGAAAGAAAATGGAGATCATGGCATCTGGTCCCATCACTTCATGGCAAATAGATGGAGAAACAGTGGAAACAATGAGACACTTAATTTTCTTGGGCTCAAAAATCAGTGCAAAAGGTGACTGCCGCCATGAATTTAAAAGACGCTTGCTCGCTTGCTCCTTGCAAGGAAAGTTATGACCAACCTAGACAACATATTGAAAAGCAGAGACATTACTTTGCTGACAAAGGTCCATCTAGTAAAAGCTGTGGTTTTTCCAGTAGTCTTATGTGCATGTGAGAGTTGGATCATAAAGAAAACTGAGCGCCAAAGAACTGATGCTTTTGAACTGTGGTGTTGGAGAAGACTCTTGAGAGTCCCTTGGACTGCAAGGAGGTCAAACTAGTCCATCCTAAAGGAAATCAGTCCTGAATATTCATTGGAAGGACTGATGCTGCAGCTGAAACTCCAATACTTTGTCCACCTGATTCAAAGAACTGACTCATTTGAAAATACCCTGATGTTGGGAAAGACTGAAGGCAGAAGTAGAAGGGGACGACAGAGGATGAGATGGTTGGATGATCTCACCGGCTCGATGGACATGAGGTTGAGCAAACTCTGGGAGTTTGTGATGGACAGGGAAGCATAACGTGCTGCAGTTGATGGAGTTGCAGACTTGGACATGACTGAGTGACTAAACGGATACTGACACATACAGGTTTTACACAGTTTCTTGGTAACTCCAGATTATTTTTTTGCTACCATTGTATATATTATTTTTACATTAATCCTTCTAAATATATTTATTAGATACATGAGATAATTTTTGTTAAATTTTATTCTATTAAACTTTTTTTTTCAGTGTTTTTATTAGTTTTATCATTGATTCCTTTGAAATTTTCAGGTTACCAGTCTGATCATTTGGAAGTACATAAAATTTGACATTCACCATTTTGTGTGATTCAGATTAGCTTCTTTTTATTGCATTGTCCAATGTCTTCTGTGCAATGCTGAGAGGTAGTAGAGATGGCTGATCCTTACCTTGTTTCTGATCTGGAAGATCTTCTAGTCTACTACTGTTTCTTCATTTAGTGAAATGACGATTTCAGGTCTAAAAATCATTGTTATGTGCAAGTGCATGTGGATAATAATTTTAAGACAATATTTGTAAATTTCTATTTTCCAGAGTGCATATATTAGAAATTAATGCTGAATATTTTCAAAGCTTTGTAGCATCTGTGAAAATAAGTGTATGGCTTTTATCTCTAGATTTATTCGTGTGGTGTAAGATTTTAATCGATTTTTAAAATTGAAATAATCTTAAATTCTTGAAGTAAATCATAGCCATAGTGTACTATTTTCTTAATGTGTTATATATAGCTTTTGACATTTATTATTTCTGTATTAGATATTAAGTGATTTTGGTATGTTTTTCGTTTATACTATATTTACCATGTTTTGACATCGATGTTATGCTTGTTTTATAAAAAGTGGGGAGTTTGCTTTAACTTTCACTGATCTGGAGTAATTAATAATGCAGTTGAAGTATCTGACATTAAACATTTGGTCGAAATTCGCTGAGAAACTTTCTGTCCTTGTGCTTTCTTTGAGTGTAATTCTTTAATAACCTTGTGTTCAAAGGAAAGTTGTCTATTTAGACTCTCCATCTCTGTTTCTATTTTTAGCTTTTTTAATAAGGTCTTTTTATGCTTAGTGATGATGGAAAATTGGGTGCACTGTGTGGTTAGGTGGCTTGTCTCTGATAGGGATGAATAAAATCTTGACTTTTTTTTCACCATAACTGAGAGATTGTCAGTTCCCATACTTGTCCACAGTTAAATTGGTGAACAGTTTCTTTCTATTCTTCCAAAAATATTGATTCAGACTGGAATGTGTGATGAAAGGAGGTATCAATAATTTTGGTATGTGATCTTTTGAAATATAGATTTGTTATCTTTTTATATTCTTTGCACTTGCCTTATTGAAGATGAAAAATATATTTCATTTTCATACAGGATAATTTATAGCTTCTGATTCCATATATGATCTGTGTAGCTGCTTCCCCACCACATAATATCTGACACATGGGTCTTTCCCTTGTCTACCTGGTGCTTCTCTGTCTATTGCCTGTCTCAGGAGTGAGCACAACTTTCCAGATCTGCAGGTGTACTAGTTACCTATTTCTCTGTAACAAATTATCTTCCAACTTAGAAATTTAAAGCAGCAAATATTTTTATCTCAGTTTTCTATGGGTCAGGAATCCAGGTGCAACTTAACTGAGTGTTTTTTCCTCCTTGTTTCTCATCAGGTTATAGTCAAAGTAAATCAGCCAAGTAGTAGTCATTAAAAGACTTAGGCCAAAGTTTCACTTTTAAACTTATTCACCCGGGGCTTCCCTGGTGGCTCAGTGGTAAAGAATCCGCCTGCACAGGGTTATTGTTGCCATCTTTCTAAATTCCATATATATGTGTTAGTATACTGTATTGGTGTTTTTCTTTCTGGCTTACGAGACAGCAAAAGAGACACTGATGTATAGATCAGTCTTATGGACTCCGTGGGAGAGGGAGGGGAAATTTGGGAGAATGGCATTGAAACATGTATAATATCATGTATGAAACAAGTCGCCAGTCCAGGTTCGATGCACGATACTGGATGCTTGGGGCTGGTGTACTGGGACGACCCAGAGGGAGGGTATGGGGAGGGAGGAGGGAGGAGGGTTCATGATGGGGAGCACAGGTATACCTGTGGCAGATTCATTTTGATGTTTGGCAAAACTAATACAATATTGTAAAGTTTAAAAATAAAATAAAATTAAAAAAAAAAAAAAGAATCCGCCTGCAATGCAGGAGACCCCAGTTTGATCCCTGGGATGGGAACATCCTCTGGAGAAGGAAATGGCAACCCACTTCAGGTATTCTTGTGTACCGGAGGCAACTCCAGTATTCTTGTGCCTGGGAAGTCACATGGACAAAGGAGCCGAAGGGGCTACAGTCCATGGGGTCTGGCTACAGTCAATGCATGACAGTGACTGAGCATGCATACATACCTTAAAAAAAACCATAAAGACTTAGGCTCAAGTTTCACTTCTAAGCTCACTCATGTAGTTGCCCGTGGTTTTCAATTCATGTTCTGTTGGGCTGACAGCCTCAGTTCCTCACTGTCATTTGGGCCTCTCCATAGAGCTGTTCATAACGTGGCATGTTTCTTACTCTATGAAAAAGACACACACACACATATAGGACCCAGGATGAAAGCCAAAGCCTATTTATAACCTACTATTAAGATACCTCATAACCTTTAGCATGTTTTATTTTTAGAAACAATCCGGTAAGTACAGCCCTTACTCAAGGAACTTTACCAAATACCAGGGGGTGGTAATCATTTAAGGCTCTCTTAGAGCCCACACTTGCCTAGAGGTCAAGCTTCTGAGTCTTTGTATCACTACCTCTTAGCACTCTTCATAGTAATAGTGTATTTTTTTTTTTTTTTTGGTTGCCAGGTTAAAAATTAATTTCTTTAGATTATGCTTTCTTTCTTCTTTTTTCCCTATGAGTGTATTAATCATTGGTTTTCTTTGTATGATTTGCCATTGTGGAAGAAAAAATATTTGCTAATATATCTGACCTGCCAAAATAGCTTAGAAATATCTCAAAATATCATTGATATAAAGTTGTCTCCAACTATTGTAATATGCTTGGCAAAATATTGAGATCTACAGGTCTGGGTCTGTTTTATCAGCACTGAACCATTAGACAGGTATATCATGAAAAAAAGTGATATATTGGGTTAAACTAATCACTGTCAGTTCTCAAGTTACTCTCAACTTTAAGTCCCTATGATTCCACTCCTGAAAGTTTGCACTATCATCTTGTGTAGAATCCGTATGAGTCAAGAAAGTCATTGTTGACACCCACTTTAATATTTAGGTGTCAAACATCTGGCAACTGTTATATAGCTTTGTCTGTCAAGACCATTTTCTAGCTGATCTGAGACAGCTGCCTGATTGAGTGTCTGCCCTCTGTTTTATTAACTTCACTCTTTTGGAACCACTTCCAATAACAAACCATGTCCTGTCATTTTCAACCTTCTCTGTGCCATTGTAGCTGAGATCTCCTGAATATCTACATTAAGATTTGTTTCTGCCAACCTAGACATATTTTCCAGATGAGACAAGAGTCTTGAACTAAAGTCTCTGAAGCGGTCATCCCAGATTCACTAAATGCAGATCAATACCTGTGGTGTCACAGAAAAGAGGATTGTGAAATAACAAAGCAGTTGGCACAAACATGCAGTATAAAACAAGATAAATATCTAATATCTAAGTTTTTAAAGCACTCTTATGCATTTAAAAAATTTGTTTATAAAACACAATGCTGCTATTCAATTAGGTAGGCTTCTTATTTATACAAATAAAGGAAAACAAAGATGAGAAGGAAAATGGCTCATCCAGTTTTCCTTCTGATTCACTGTTTTTTTTGTTGTTGTTGTTGTTCACTTTGTTGGTTTACATCTCATCTCTCTGATCCTTAAGCTTTAAAGTGGTTAATTTCACTGTTTACCTTTTCTCTTCACATACTTGCTTTGTGATTTCATTTGTTCTATGACTCAAACACCATAGGTAGACTCCTGAAACCTAAAATAGCGTCTCAGACTAGACCTTTATGTTGATCTGCAGATTTACAAAATAAACTTGATGTTCACTGTCTCTATCGGAATATCTGATAGAGAATTTAAAATTCTCCATCTGACTTAAAACCATGTTATCATGTGTTTTAACCTCCTTTTCTTGCAGCTCATAACCAATCTGTCAGCATATCTATTTAAACTAACTCTATGATATATGGGGCTTCCCTTGTGGCTCAGATGGTAAAGCATCTGCCTGCAATGCCAAAGACCTGGGTTTGATCCCTTGGTCAGGAAGATCCCCTGGAGAAGGAAATGGCAACCCACTCCAGTACTCTTGCCTGGAAAATTCCATGGACAGAGGAGCATGGTAGGCTAGTCCATGGGTTTGCAAAGAGTTGGATATGCAAAATTCAGCCATCTTATCACCTCCTCTTCTGCCAACTCACTTCAAAATGGTTTCTACTTCTGTGAGAAAATATCACTGGAAATTTGATAGGGATTGCACTGTACCAGTATATTGCTTTGTGTAGTATAGACATGTAAATAATATTAATTTTTCTAATTACTGAACATGAAATTTCTTCCTATTAATGTCTTTTTCAATTTCTTTCATCAATTTTTCCTCTTACCGAGACAGTTGTCCCCATGTGGGGATCAGATCCCTGCTTCACTTTCCCCACCCCCGAGGGCAGGTCCCGCCCTACTAACACTCCTGTTTCCTCCCCTAGTTCCTTCACCCTACCAAGTTTTGCATGCTTTTATATATTCTTTTCTGCTGCTGCTGCTGCTAAGTCGCTTCAGTCGTGTCCGACTCTGTGAGACCCCATAGACGGCAGCCTACCAGGCTCCCCCATCCCTGGGATTCTCCAGGCAAGAACACTGGAGTGGGCTGCCATTTCCCTTTCCAATCCATGAAAGTGAAAAGTGAAAGTGAAGTCGCTCAGTCTTGTCTGCCTCCTCTCGACCCCATGGACTGCAGCCCACCAGGCTCCTCTGCCCATGGGATTTTCCAGGCAAGAGTACTGGAGTGGGTTGCCATTACCTTCTCCAATATTCTTTCCTAGTGGTCAGGTACTCCTGTCTGCTCTCAGCTGGTGGTCTGCAAGCACTTCTGTGTCTGAAGGTGTATTCCTGATGTATCCATGGAGAGCGATGTACTCTATGTCCACCTACTCCTCCACCATCTTGTTCCTCCCCCTTTCATCATTTTATTTTAGTTTTCAGTATATAGATACTTCATCATCTTGGTTAACTTTATTCTGAATATTTTTAATGCTATTGCAAATAGGATTGCTTTCTTTGATAGTTTATTGTTAGTGAATAGAAAAGCAGCTGATTTTTATGTGTTTATTTTTGTAACCTGTAGTTTTAATGAGTCTTTTATTAGTACCAATTTTATTTTTCATGGAGTCTTAGGGTTTTTTATAGAGGCCATCTGCAAACAGAGTCTACTTTACTTCTTCATTTTTATTCCAGATGCCTTTTTCTTATTTAATTACTCAGGCTAGGACTTCAGAACTTTGTTGCATACAAGTGGTGAGATTGGGCATCCTTGATTTATCCCTCATCTCACAGGAAAAGCTTTCACCTTTTCACTGTTGAGTATGATGTTAGCTGACGGATTTTCATATGTGGCCTTTATTATGTTGAGGTATATTGCTTCAATGTTTTATTTGTTGAAAGTTGTTTTCATTGCATTGGTTTTCAAGTATGTAACATAGTGATTTGATAATTTATATTATGAAATTATCAAACCAATAAAACCAGTGATTATTTGTCACCAAATAAAGTTGTTACAATGTCTTTAACTATCTTTGCTATTTTTACATTACATCCTTATGACTTACTTTACAGCTGGAAGATTTTTAAAAGACTTTACTTTTTAGAGTAATGTTAGGTCTAAGCAAAGTTGAGAGGAAGATCCAGAGATTTCACATAAATCCCCTGTCTTCACACATGCTTAGATTCCCCCCATTATCAGCATTACAAACTTGAGTAAAATTTGTGTTAAAATTGATGACTCTACATTGAAACATCACCTTCACCCAAAGTTCATAGCTTATATTAGGGTTCAATCTGTGTTACACGTTTTATGAGATTGGTCATATGTATATCAGGTGTACATCATTATCTCATACAGAGTATTTTCAAAGCCTTGAAACTCACTCAAATCTACCTATTCCTCCTTCTTACCCCTCCTGCCCATATTGAGGGTTTTTTGTCATGTATAGATGTCAAATTGTGTTCAATGCATTTTTGCATATGTTCAGATTGAGATTTTCATCTTTCATTATGTTAACATTATATATCATATTTATTGTTTCTAAGAATGTCTCCATTTCTTCTAGATGGTGAATTTAGCATTTAATTATTTTGTTTTTCAGTTTTGCAAGGATCTTTATTACATTTGATTCAAAACAATTCTCTATACTCATTACAGATTGGCTATAACACCCATACCCTGAAATTACCTTGTCGACAGGATGACCAAGTGGGTAGCACTCTTGCAAACATTTTTTAAGCTATAATTGACATATATCATCATATGAGTTTTAGGTGTACAATGTTTTTATTTAATACACTTACATATTGCATGGTGATTGCCACCTTAGAGTTAGCTAGCACTTCCACCACATCATATAATTACTCTTCCATTTTGAGACTTTTTTAAAAAAAATATAGCCATTATATTACTGTAAACTTCCTTTTTCAGATTGCGTTAGGCACTAGTGGTGAAGAACCTGCCTGCTGTTACAGGAGACACAAGACATATGAGTTTGGTCCCTGGATCAGGAAGATCCCCTGGAAGAGGGTATGGCAACCCACTCGAGTATTCTTGCCTGGAGAATCCCATGAACAGAGGAGGCTAGTGGGATACAGTCCATAGGGTCGCAAAGAGTAGGACATGACTGAAGTGGCTTAGTTTGCATTAGCTACATCTCAAATTTTGATATGTTAAATTTCCTTTGTCTCAAGGGATTTTTTTATTTCCCTTTTTATTTCTTCTTTAACTCATTGATCATTCAGGAATGTGTTGTAATTACTCAAATATGTAATTTCTACATATGTGAGTTTTTCATTTGCTGTTACTGGTTTCTAGTTTCACTCCATTGTGCTCATAAAATAAACTCGATGTGATTCATTTGCCTTAAATTTCCCAAAACTTTGCTCCCCAAAATGATTTATTCTAGAGAATATTTTATGTGCTCTTAAACATGTGTGTTCAGCTGCTGTTTGATGGAATGTTCTATATAAATCTTTTAGGTCCATTGATATATAATGCTGTTAAATGTACTGTGTGTGTTTTTTTTTTTTTTTTTCCTATCTGAACAGTATCTCCATTTCTTAAAGTGGGGTATTGTGGTTTCATACTATTATTTTGTTTCTGTTTCTTCCTTTACTCTTGTTGCTATTTACTTTCTGTATTTGGATGCTGTGATCTTGGATGTTTATATATATGCTGCTTCCGCTGCTAAGTCGCTTCAGTCGTGTCCGACTCTGCGACCCCATAAATGGCAGCCAACCAGGCTCCTCTGTCTCTGGGATTCTCCAGGCAAGAATACTGGAGTGGGTTGCCATTTCCTTCTCCAATTAATATATATCAGTTCAGTTCAGTTCAGTCGCTCAGTTGTGTCCAACTCTTTGTGACCCCATGAATCGCAGCATGCCAGGCCTCCCTGTCCAACACCAACTCCTGGAGTTCACTCAGACTCACGTCCATCGAGTCAGTGATGCCATCCAGCCATCTCATCCTCTGTCGTCCCCTTCTGCTCCTGCCCCCAATCCCTCCCAGCATCAGAGTCTTTTCCAATGAGTCAACTCTTCGCATGAAGTGGCCAAAGTACTGGAGTTTCAGCTTTAGCATCATTCCTTCCAAAGAAATCCCAGGGCTGATCTCCTTCAGAATGGACTGGTTGGATCCCCTTGCTGTCCAAGGGACTCTCAAGAGTCTTCTCCAACAGCACAGTTCAAAAGCATCAATTCTTTGGCACTCAGCCTTATTCACAGTCCAACTCTTAATATATATAGATACCTTTAAAAACTCCTCTTGATTTGTCCCCTTTATTGTTACTTCATGACCTTCTTTGTTGAAAGAACATCTATTTTGTCTGATAAAAATATAGCCACTCCTGCTCTTTTGGTTACAATTTACTTCAAATATCTTTTTCCATCACTTTACTTCCAGGTGGTATATGTCCTTAATACCTCCAGTTTGTATATGTCCTTAAAGCTAAATTGCCACTCTCCTGGGGAGCATGTAGTTGAATCCATTCAAACACCCAGTTGTAGAATGTAATCCAAATTGCTTTTAAAGTAATTACTAATAGGTAAGGATGCACTATCACCATTTTGTTCACTGTTTCTGAATATTCTGTAGTTTCTTTTTTTCCCCCACCCTCTGAGTTTTTGGAATACTGTGCTATGATTCCTCTCTATCTTTTTGTTTTATGAGTACCATGAGGTTTATATATAACATCTTATTCATACAACAGCCTGCTTTAAACTGATACAATTTCACTCTGACCATGTACAGAAACCCCATTATTTTACTTCCTCTGATCATTTTGTCATAAGTTGTGTCTTTCTATAGTTTGTATCCATTAACAAGTTATAGCAGCTATAATTAATTTTAATATCATTTAACTTTTATGGCTAGTGGTAATTTATACACCACCATAATAGTATTAGAGTATTCTGGATATTTTCTTCTGCCCATTTTTTTTCTTTAATTTTCATGCACTTAATTAACATCCTTTGTTTTCCCTGGAAGAACTCATTTAGTTTCTTGTCTCAAGCGGTGATGTACTCCCTTTTCTGTTGTTTTTTAGAAAAAATCTTATATCTCATCCATTTCTGAAGGACGGATTTTCTGGCTATGGTATTCTTGGTTGGCAGTTTTCTGTTTAGCACTTTATATTATATCACTCTCTCATTGCCTGCAAAATTTCTACTGAAAAATCCACTTATAGTCTTACAGAAGATTTTTTTTTTTTTTATATGTGATGGTCTTTTGTCTCTTACTACAGTCAGTTCCCTCTTCAACTTAACTTTTGATAAATGATTAAAAAGCAGTTTTGTGAAGACTTATTTACATTCAGTTTACTTGGATTTCTTTGTGTTTCACAGAATTCTTGATGCTCATTTTTCTCCCCAGATTTAGGAAGTTTTTGTCATTATTTCTTTATGTTTTCCATCCCTTTCTATTCTCTTCTCCTCTGGACTCACAATGTGTTTATTGGTTTGACTGTTATGTTGCCATCAGTCCCATAGACTTTTTTCATGCTTTCACTTTTGTTGTTGTTCTTCTGACTGGGTAATTTCAAATGATCTGTCTTTGAGCTCACTGATCCTTTCCCCTGGTTGATTCTTATGTTGAAGCTCTTTATTTAAGTAGCTTTATTCAGCTGTTGTATTTCTAATACAATTTTATTCCTTTCCTTCAAAATTTGATAGAATTTGTTTCATTCATTTTTGTAGTTTCTGTCTCTTCTTTTAGAAATTCCTGGTGGCTTAGCTGGTAAAGAATCTGCCTGCAATATGGGAGACCTGGGTTTGATCCCAGGGTTGGGAAGATCCCCTGGAGAAGGTTTTGAACTTCACATTTTATTCATTTTTCTGCTCTTTCCAAGTAGTTACTTCCTTAAACTGACTATTTTTATTTCTTTGTCGGGCAATAAATCTCTACTTCTTTAGTCAGCTATTGGTGCTTTTTCTTCCTTTGGTTGTATTGTGTGTTTCAAGCTTTCATGATCCATATAGCATTTTGGTAGTGTGTATACTTTTGAAATAATAGTCACTTCTTCCATCTTTGCGACTGGCCTTGGCAAGAGAATGCTTCTCTAATCAGTGCAGCCAGAGATTCTGTGAGGCAGGCACTGTGAGTAGTCTTGATGTTATGGTCCGTTGGTGGTCAGCCCTGGTCACTTGGTTCATGACTGTGGGACTGAAGCCTGCATTTGCATAAGCTAGTAAAGAACCGGGGTCTACGTGAGCTGGTGTGGCACTGGAGTCCAGCAAGAAATTTCTAGAGCCAGATCCTGAAGGAGTGTGCCTTCAGCCAGGGTCCAGTGTAGCTGAGCTGAGACTGGAGCAGTCCTAAACCCCTGGATCTGCCCCTCATGACAGGCCTGACACTGGGACAGATAAGGTGTGAGGGTCTCTGGGGGCTGGCCTTGTTCTGTAGTGGGCCTGGAACATTAGTCCACAGGTGCCATCCCAGTTTTCAAATAGGCCTGAAGTCTGGGTCTACATAGGTTTACCTGGCTGGGACAAGACTGCAGCCTGGATTTGTGAGAGCTAGCCTGATACTGGACAAGGCAGTGGCACCCCACTCCAATTCTTTTGCTTGGAAAATCCCATGCACAGAGGAGCCTGGTAGGCTGCAGTCCATGGGATCGCTAAGAGTCAGACACGACTGAGCGACTTCACTTTCACTTTTCACTTTCATGCATTGGAGAAGGAAATGGCAACCCACTCCAGTGTTCTTGCCTGGAGAATCCCAGGGACGGGGGAGCCTGGTGCACTGCTCTCTATGGGGTCGCACAGATTTGGACACGACTGAAGCGACTTAGCATAAGCAGCATACTGGTGACCTCTGAGATGGGACTAGAGTCTGGGTCCATGAGAGGATTGGATTTTCCCTTTCACTCTTTTTCTCACGGAGAGCTCCATGATAGGGAAGTTCTTTCTTAGACCCCTGCTGCATGGTTTTAGAGGAGAAGTGACCCAGGTAGAGTGAGACTCTACTGCCTAGGCTTTTCAGTATACCTTTTCTTGTTCTGTATGGGTACTTTAATCTCTGACCTGGAATCCAGAAGTATTATGAAGGTATTTTCTTGTGTAGATGGATCTTTGTATTATTTTTTCTGTGAGCAGACACAAGCTGGAATCACCTGTTTTTCTATGTTGTTGATGTTCCATCACAGAGTGTCCTCTTTTGAGGATCAAAAGAAACTAACACTGAAGACTTACTGTGTGTGTGTGCTCAGTCACTGCAGTTGTGTCCGCCTCTTTGCGAACACATGGACTTAGCCTGCCAGGTACCTGTGTCCGTGGGAATTCTCCAGGCAAGAATACTGGAATGGGTTGCCATGCTATAATTCAGGGGATCTTCCCAGTTCAGGGTTCGAACCCACATTTCCTGCACCGCAGGCAGATTCTTTACCTGCTGAGCCATCAGGGAAGCCTGAGGACTTATTAGTACTATTTAAAAGATGATAGCTCACATCATATTGCTTTTCAATTACTATAAATATAATCGTTTGGAATGAGAATAAAAACTAAGGTTCTTACACTTCACATTTTCATTCCATTCCATCATATTAATTCCAAGAAACAAGAATGACAGAGTTTTAGAGTAAAACAAATTAGGAAAAAACAAATGAACAATATAGCTTTAAAAAAATTCCTTCACTACTGAAAACAATAATGCTTTCAATAGAACTCCATTTATACTAAAATGCTTTCATCTTAGCAAATAGTGATGTGATAGCAATAGCTATAATAGGATATGTGGTAATTTCAGTAACAGATGATTGTGTATTGTATAATTTTTAAAATTGCCATGTTATTACTCTGAAATATGAAATGAGAACTAAATATACACATTTTGAATCCATAATCTCTACAGTAATACTAATCATGAAAATACATTATTTACTACACTAATTCACCATACCTATTTGGACAATAAAATTGGGAAATATATTAAGATCATTTGTAAAATAAACTATAGTAATAAACATGTAACTATCCTTCTATAAACAAGGAACATCTTGAAATGTTTTCATGTCCATTAATTTACCAGTGCACAGAATATTGACTTCAAAATTCAATTAAAGTATATCAAAAAATTAAAAAAAAAGAGAGAATTGAACGGAGAATTATGTGTCCAATTCTTAATCCTTGGAGAGCTAAGCACAAAATGTTTTATAAGAGTTATCAGAGAAGAATTTTGTTCTTTGTGGAATGCTCAATTTGAAACAAGAAAAAAAAAAAAAAAAAAGAAGAGCAAGATTTTCACATACTCCAAGAGTAGAAGGAGGAGCTTACTCAGGGCATTCTTACCTTTATTTATAAAGCCTCAGACCTTACGGTGCCACAGGCTCTAGATACTGGCTATGACAAGGCTTTAAAGTGGAAGGAAAAGAAATCACATGCCATTTGTTTCCCTTAGAGATTTCAAATTCTGGTTGGTGGTTTAACCTCTCAGTAGGTTAGTCCTTACAAAGAATCCGGAAAAGAAGAGGGACCACTGTCCTGTGCCCAGGGTCCTAAACGCTGAGTGAGAGCCCAGCCTCCATAGTCATCTATAGCACTCACAAGGCACCACTGGGTTCTTTACCACATCTCTAAAGGAAGGCTGCCTCTCCACCGAGTGTTTCCACAGGAGTGTCTTTTGGAAAGGAATGCACCCCTCAAATCCTGACTCTCTTCTATGTTTGTATGAAAATGAACATTTCATAGGCTTCAAACTGTGTGATGCTGAGGATAACCACAGCCAGCAAGAGACTTCTGACAGATTTCAAATGTAATTGGGATTAAAACAGGCTTCCCTGATAGCTCAGTTGGTAAAGAATCTGCCTGCAATACAGAAGACCCTGGTTCAATTTCTGGGTCAGGATGATCCCCTGGAGAAGGGATCGGCTACCCAGTCCAGTATTCTTGGGCTTCCCTTCTGGTTCAGCTGGTAAAATAATCCACCTGCAATGTGGGAGATGTTGCGATTAGTTTTTTTGCTGAGTCTTCCTCCTACTTATGTTCCCCTTAGTTAAGAAAATCTCGTGAAACATTAGTTGCTTTTCCCCATAATTTTAGTAGCCCATAATATCAGTACTATGTGTCAATACCATGTGGAATATGTATGTATGGATATGTATACACACATAAACAAATAAAAAAATGGGAGGAATCATTAAAAAAAAGTATATCAAAACATTGTTACTGATTTTGAAAAAAATAATCTTCATATTTTCTGGGGCTTGTAATGATAGGAATTTAAGTATTAAAGTAAAATAGTTTTATGTATTAACACAAAAGTATGAACATATACACAAAACAACATTGTTACATAATTTCTATGCCTTAAAAATATAATTGCTTAAATAAGTACACCAAAGACATTTAGAAACTGAAATGGATGAGAAGTATTCTGAGCATTCAGGTACTACCACAAGATTTCCCTGTATGTTTTCAAAACAGCTTTAGGACAAGGTAAAAAGATTTTTCTCAGATACAACACTTCAGTTGCATTGACAAATGATGGATAATCCTATTTCCAGTCAGTCAGAAATAGCACTCTAACTTGCACCATTATTAAATTTTAGAAAAGTTAAACACTGAAATAGATTTCCTTCCTTTTCCCTTTAATACCAGGAATATTATAGTCACTTCTATTTAAAGAATTGAAAATTATTGTAGGCCAATTTTAATAGGCAACAACAATTTTTTAAAATATTTTCTTTTGGCAGTATAAAATACCACTGCATTGTAAAATGTGAACTGAAGTAATTATTGCATTTAAAACAGTGATAGTTATACCCGCCAACCTTTACCCTGAAGCAATCACTATTATATTCTTTGCTTTTATGAATTTTACTATTTTTAGACATCAATATAGGTGGACTCATGCCATGTTTGTCCTTCTATGTCTGGCTTATTTCACTTAGCAAAGTAATCCAAGTTCATCTGTATTGTCATAAATGCCAAGATTTCCTCATTTTTAAGGTTGTATAAAATTCTGGTTTTGTGCATGTACCACATTTTCTTTATTCATCCATCTGTCATTGGACACTTGGATTGTTTTAATATCGTGGCTGTTGTGATTAGTGCTTCAGTGAACATGAGATATCTGCTTCAGATTCTGTTTTCAATCCGTTTGGATATACAGCCAGAACAGGATTGTTGGACTACGTATCAGTACTAGTTTTTATTTATTTATTTATTTTTGGAATCTCAATACTGTTTTCCACAATGTTGTAACATTTTAGATTCCTACCGGCTCTGTGCAAGGGATTCAATTTCTCCTTGAGCTCATCAACATCTATTGTCTTTTTTAATGATGGCTGTTCTAACGGGTATGAGGTCACATCTACGTTGTAGTTTTGATATGCAGTTCCCTGATTAATGATGTCGAGCATCTTTTCATATAGCTACCGGCCATTTGTGGGTCATGTTTTGAGAAATATTTGAGTTATTTGCCCATGTTTTAACCAGTTATTTGCTAGTTTTTGCTATTGATTTGTAGGAGTTCTTCAAATATTTTGTGTATTAAAGACATTAGATATATGGTTTACAAATATCTTCTTTCATTCTGCGGGTTGTTTTTGATTCTGTTATTTTTTCCCATTATCATTCAGAAAAGAAAGCATTGCCACCACCATTGTCAAGAGGCTTTTCCCCATTTGTTTTCTTCTAGGAGTTTTATTGTTTCAGGCCTTATGTTTAAGTCTTTAATCCATTTTATGTTTTTGCATGTGAATATCCAGTTTTCCTAACACCATTTATTGAAGACACTATTCTTTTCCATTTTGATATTCTTCACACTCTGGTAAATTTTTAGTTGCCATGTGTATGGGTTTATTTTTTGGTTCTCCATTCTTTTGGTCCATATGTTGTCTTTTGCCAGTACCATACTGTTTTAATTATTGTAGTATTGAAACACATACAAATCGGGAAGTGTGAAGGCTCTGGTTTTGTTCTGTTTCTCAAGGTCATTTGGCTTTTCTTTCGTGGCTCTATATGTATCATATGATTGTGTTTCTGTTGGCAACAAAATAAGATATCTAAATCCATTCCTTATTTCCTAGCAGGTTTGCCCAGTATTCTCTACTTTTATATTGTTGTTGTTGTTGTTCAGCTGTTTATTTGTGTCTGATTCTGCAATGCCATGGACTGCAGCACACCAGGCGTTCCTGTTCTTCATCATCTCCCAGAGCTTGCTCAAACTCATGTTCATTGAATCGGTGATGCCATCCAACCCTCTTGTTATCTGTTGCCCCCTTCTCGTATTGGCTTCAATCTTTCCCACCATTGGGGTCTTTTCCATTGTGTCAGCTCTTTGCATCAGATGGCCAAAGTATTGGAGCTTCAGCTTCAGCATTAGTCCTTCCAATATATACTTAGGATTGACTGGTTTAATCTCCTTGCTGTCCAAGGGAATCTCAAGACCCTGTAGATTTCCACACTACAGTTAGAAAGCATCAGTTCTTTGATGCTCAGTTTTCTTTATGGTTCAACTTTCACATCCATACATGACTACTGGAAAAACCAAAGCTTTGACTAGACTGACCTTTGTCAGCAAAGTAATGGTTCTGCTTTTTAATATGCTATCTAGATCTCTCATTGCTATTCTTCCAAGGAGCAAGCGTCTTAATTTCATGGCTGCAGTCACCATCTGCAGTGATTTTGGAGCCCCGGAAAATGAGTCTCTCACTGTTTCCATTGTTTTCCCATGTATGTGCCATGAAGTCATGGGACCAGATGTAATGATCTTCATTTTTTTAATGTAGAGTTTTAAGTCAACTTTTTCACTCTCCTCTTTTCCTTTCATCAAGGGGCTCTTTAGTTCCTCTTAACTTTCTGCCATAAGGGTGATGTTATCTGCATATCTTGAGGTTATTGATATTTCTCCTGGTAATCTGGATTCCAGCTTGTGCTTCATGCACCCCGGAATTTCGCGTGGTGTACTCTGCATATAAGTTAAATAAGGAGGGTGACAATATACAGCCTTGATGTACTCCTTTCCCAATTTGGAACCAGTTTGTTGTTCCATGTGTAGTTCTAACTGTTGCTTCCTGACCTGTGTACAGGTTTCTCTGGTAAGATAGTCTGGTAGTCCTATCTCTTGAATTTTCCACAATTTCTTGTGAGCCACGTTGTCAAATGCTTTAATATAGTAAACAAAGCAGAAGTAGATGTTTTTCTGGAATTTCATGCGTTTTCTGTGATCCAGAAGATGTTATCAGTTTGATATCTGGTTCCTCTGCCTTTTTTTAAATTTAGCTTGTCCATCTGGAAGTTCATGGTTCACATACTATTGAAGCCCTGCTTGGAGGATTTTGGGCATTACCTTGCTAGCACGTGAAATGAGTGTAATTTTGCAGTAGTTTGAACATTTTTTGACATTGCCCTTCTTTGGGATTAAAATGAAAAGTGATGTTTTCCAGTCCTGTAGACACTGCTGGGTTTTCCAAATTTGTGGGCATATTGAGTGCAGTACTTTCACAGCATCATCTTTTAGGATTTGAAATATCTCAGCTGAAGTTTTATATATTGTATCATTTCAAATCTGAATGTGACATAACATAGAATTGCTATTCCTATTAATAATTCTAGCCTATTTATGTTTACCAGTTAAAGACCACTATGAACATACTTGTAGTAAAATAAGTTAGATTTGTTATTCTTCATGAATGTGGAAAGACAACAAACCAGTGGGAGCCTTGTGGAGTCTCAGGAAGAGGATGCTGGATGAACATCTTTTGAAATTCAGGCTTGTTTTTAGGTGATTTAGGGAAAGTAGGTGATTTTACAAGATTCAGAGAAGTAGGTGTTTCCTTTAGAGTGAGTGCTATCATAAATTGAGGGTGATTCTACAATTTACCTAGGAGGAAAGAGAAATAAAATGAGTATAATGTTGTCCACAGTGAAATAACGACAGTTTTAAGTAGGATGTTTGGTCATTTTTATGTTTCGGTGGTTTTTTTCTGTTTTCTTTTTATCTGTGCTCAGATATGATTAGAGAGTGGTGCTATATTTTTATCTCATACTGTTATAGTACCAGGGTAACTACATCTGATGTTCGAGTTCTCTGAAATTGTTTATGTTCTGCACAGTAACAGCAGGCCTGGCTGGCAGCAACAAGCCAGCTACTAGCTGACAGCTGTTCGAAATTTCTTGATATTCTGTAATAAACACAGTACTCTTTCTTAAGTCTTATATTCTCTATTATAATTCTTATCATTCTAATATTTTTCAAGTACACATTACTTAATCTTTAATTTTAAAAAATAATTTATTTTAAATTCTTTTTGGTGTCTTATGCAAGTTAATTCCATTTTTACTCTTCCTTCATCTCATGTTGATTTCCATGTATTTTATCTTTTTTAATGTCTCTTCATCCCCCCAACAGAAAAGGCAATGGCAACCCACTCCAGTAGTCTTGCCTGGAGAATCCCATGGACAGAGGAGCCTGGTAGGCTGCAGTCCATGGGGTCGCTTAAAGTCAGACACAAATGAGCGACTTCACTTTCCCTTTTCACTTTCATGCATTGGAGAAGGAAATGGAAACCTGCTCCAGTTTTCTTGCCTGGAGAATCCCAGGGACGGGGGAGCCTGGTGGGCTGCTGTCTATGGGGTCGCACAAGTCGGACACAACTAAAGGGCCTTAGCAGCAGCAGCAGCAGCATCCGTATAACATCAGAATCTTTGGGTAATTTATTTCAAAGATGAATTATAAGACACCATCTATTTTAAACTATAGCTGTAGTCAAAGGTTTGGTATGTAATATAATTTCATCAGTGGCCTTTAGACATGTCAGCGCAGTAGTGTGAACAATAAGATAATAGATCAGTTCAAATTGGAGGATAAGGCAGAACTTAAGTTCACACAGACAAGTTCATTCACATTCCTGTTTGCAGAATATAAAGACAGACTATTAGCTTGTATTAAGTAACTTGAGGTTTGTAATATATTTTTTTAATGCCAATGTTTTAGATTACTTTTTTAATCAATGAATAACAAATAGAAAAATATATAAGCAGGTGAGGCAAAAGTATGTAACCATTGGATTGAGGTTCCTGAAATTATTAAAATATTTTATAAGTCAAAACAATAAATGTACATCCCTAGAAAAATCCAAGAAACTCTAGTACTAGGATGAGACATATGTAGGTTCTGTAGTTCTTGAAAATGACCCTGACTGAAACAATCAAAGTCAAGATTTTACTCTTTCCTTGAATTATTGTGATCTTAATAACACCTGTCATTGAGAAATCTCTTGTATGACTATAGGGGTGATCAACTCTTTTCAAAACAAACAAACAAACAAACTATGCTTCAGATGGTGGTGGTGGTTTTAGTAAGACAACATTTTTAATAGGTTCTAAAGTAGATACACTTGAATATACATAAGCAGTTTTGAAATTCTTGCTATTCTTCTTATACCTATCTCTGAATTTCACCAAAATCTGTTTATGCAATTATAACTGTTTGTAAATTATTGTGTACTAGTTGATGAATTTGATATTTACTTGTGAATTATTTTGGTATCTCTTTTGCTTTGTGTGGAGAAGCCTGGCGTGCTACTATCCATGGGATCGCAGAGTTGTACACGACTGAGTGACTGAACTGACTGACTGACTTGCTTTGTGTTTAGGAATAATTTAATACAAAGCATGTTGTTTGGCACCCTGAAGCATGTATTATATTAGTAAACTGATTAAGGACTAAATGATTTTTATTTTGACTCTTAGGAAATTATTTCATGAGTAAGTGTAAGTACAGTGATTACAATGTGGAGAAGAACTTCATGAAACATGTGGCTGTTTTAAGGAGCCAATATAAAACTAGTGTTAGAAATAAAGATAAATA
Organism: Bubalus kerabau; assembly: GCF_029407905.1. NCBI lineage: Eukaryota > Metazoa > Chordata > Mammalia > Artiodactyla > Bovidae > Bubalus > Bubalus kerabau. The sequence continues at coordinate 63,335,886 of NC_073635.1, forward strand.
TCATGGATTACCTTAATGAAGGCTTCCCAGTTGGCACTAGCGGTAAAGAACCTGCCTGCTATTGCAAGAGACAAGAGACACTGGAGAAAGATCCCCTGGTTCAGGAAGATCCCCTGGAGAAAGAAATAGCTACTTATTCCAGTATTCTTGCCTGGGAAATGCCATGGACAGAGGAGCCTGGCTGGAAAATAATTGGACATGACTGAAGTTACTTAGCACCTTAATGAAACATTCTGTTGAGATTCAATAAACTATTTCTTTTATTTTTTTATTTATTTTTTTTGTGTGTGTGTGTGTATTTTTTTTTATTTTTTTAATTTAATTTTATTTTTAAATTTTACATAATTGTATTAGTTTTGCCAAATATCAAAATGAATCCGCCACATGTATACATGTGTTCCCCATCCTGAACCCTCCTCCCTCCTCCCTCCCCATATCATCCCCCTGGGTCGTCCCAGTGCACCAGACCCAAGCATCCAGTATCGTGCATCGAACCTGGACCGGCAACTCGTTTCATACATGATATTTTACATGTTTCAATGCCATTCTCCCAAATCTTCCCACCCTCTCCCTCTCCCACAGAGTCCATAAGACTATTCTATACATCAGTGTCTCTTTTGCTGTCTTGTACACAGGGTTATTGTTACCATCTTTCTAAATTCCATATATATGTGTTAGTATACTGTATTGGTGTTTTTCTTTCTGGCTTACTTCATTCTGTATAATCTAATATAAGAATAGATAGTGTAACAATGCATTACTTTCATCCATCTTTCCATCCTCCATTCCATTGTCATATTTTACTAAAATATATTATTCATATCAAAATGTTATTGCTGTTAATTTAAAGTAAATTTTTTTTTCAAATTAAGGTGTAAAATTAATAGTATAAATAGCTGAGATAGCTGAGAATAAAAAATTTCATGGGGTGGATCAGGCTTACCTGATGGCTCAGATGGTAAATAAACTGTGTGCAGTGCAGGAGACTTGGGTTCTATCCCTGGATCAGAAAGATCCCCTGGAGGAGGAAGTGTCAACCCACTCTAGTATTCTTGCCTGGAGAATTCCATGGAGAGAAGAGCCTGGCAGGCAGCAGTCCATGGCATCAGAAAGAGTTGGACACGACTAAGTGACTAACATACACACTTTTTTTTTTTTTTTCAAATTAAGGGATTAAAAAAAATAAAGTATAAAATAACTGAGATAGCTCAGGAGAAGAAAAAATTCACTGGGTGTATTTAACAGCAGAATAGAGAAAAAAGAGAAACTAGTTATTGACTTGGATAGTAGATGAATAGAATTTATTTTATCTGAAGAATACACAGATGAACTATACAAAAAAAAAAAAAAATCTTAATTAATGACCCAGACAACCACAATGGTGTGATCACTCACCTAGAGCCAGACATCCTGGAGTGTGAAATCAAGTGGGTCTTCGGAAGCATCACTACAAACAAAACTAATGAAGGTGATGGAACTTTAGCAGAGCTATTTCAAGTCCTAGAAGATGATGCTGTGAAACTGCTGCAATCAATATGCCAGCAAATTTTGAAAACTCAGCAGTGGCCACAAAATGAAAGAGGTCAGTTTTCACTACAATCCCAAAGAAAGGGAATGTTAAAGAATGTTCAAAGTACTATACTATTGTACTCATTTCACATGCTAGCAAGGTAATGCTCAAAATTCTCCAAGCTAGGCTTCAGTAGTACGTGAACCAAGAACTTCCAGGTGTTCGAGCTGGATTTACAAAAGGCAGAGGAACCAGAGATCAAATTCCCAACATCCGTGGGATCATAAAGAAAGCAAGAGAATTCAGAAAAAACATCTACCTTTGCTTCATTGACTATGCTAAAGGCTTTGACTGTGTGGATCACAACAAACTGTGGAAAATTCTTCAAGAGAAGAGTATGCCAGACCACCTTACCTGCCTCCTGAGAAACCTGTATGCTGGTCAAGAAGCAACATTTAGGATCAGACATGGAACACGGATTGGTTCCCAATTGGGAAGGAGTACGTCAAGGCTGTATATTGTCACCTCCTTACTTAGCTTATATCCTGACTACATCACGAGAAATGCTGAGCTGGATGAAGCATGAGCTGGAGTCAAGATTGCTTGAAGAAATATCAATAATCTCAGATATACAGATGACACCACCCTTGTGACAGAAAGTAAAGAGGTACTAAAGAGTATCTTGATGAAGGTGAAAGAGGAGAGTGAAAAAACTGGCTTAAAACTCAATATTCAGAAAACTAAGTTCATGACATCTGGTCCCATCATTTCATGGCAAATAGATGGGGAAACAGTGGAAACAGTGACAGCCTTTATTTTCTTGGTCTGCAAAATCACTGCAGATGGTGGACAGCAGCTATGAAATTAAAAGGTACTTGCTCCTTGGAAGAAAAGTTATGACCAGCTTAGACAGCATATTAAAAAACAGAGACATTACTTTACCAACAAAGGTCCACATAGTCAAAGCTATGGTTTTTCCAGTAATCATGTATAGATGTGAGAGTTGGGCCATAAAGAAAGCTGAACACTGATGAATTGATGCTTTTGAGCTGTGGTGTTGCAGAAGACTCTTTAGAGTACTTTGGACTGCAATGATGTCAAACCAGTCAATCCCAAACAAAATCAGTCCTGAATATTCATTGGAATGACTGATGCTGAAACTCCAATACTTTGGCCACCTAATGCAAAAAGCCAACTCATTGGAAAAGACCCTGATCCTGAGGAGGTTTGAAAGCAGGAGGAGAAGGGGTGATTGAGGATGAGATGGTTGGATGGCATCACCAACTGGATGTACATGAATTTGATCAGGCTCCAGGAGTTGGGGAAGGACTGTGAAGCCTGGTGTGCTGCAGTCCAAGGGGTCACAAAGAGTTGGACACAACTGAGCAACTGAACTGAACTAACTGAATCTGAGGAATGGAAAGAAAAATGTTTTAAAAAAACAAACAAAAGCAACTATCTTACAGATCTGTGGGACAGTATTATAGGTTCTAACATACAATTAAAGACCTAGAAAAAAAAGAGAGAAAATAGGTAGAATAAAGTACAGTATTTTTAGAAAGCCGAAAATAGAAATTAAGCTTCCAAATATTGTAAAACAAATTTTAAAATTCAAAAGATACACCAGACACCAAGCAGGATAAATTGAAAGAAAACTCCCTAGGCTCATCGCATTCAAACTGAGGGCTGGAAACCAAAGATAAAGAGAGAATCTTGAATATAGCCAGTGTGTGGGTGGGGTGGGGGAGGCATAATGTATATAACACCAAGAATTTTATTGACTGCTCACTCAAAAATTGTGGAGATCAGAAGACAGTGGAATATTTTTAAAGTGATGAAAGAGATTTTGTATAGAATTTTATGTCCAGTAAAAATAGCCTTCATGAGCTCTGTACCTATTACATATATATATATATATATATATATATATATATATATATATATATATTTAAATCCAATAAACTACCATTCAAGAATGAGGGTGAAATAAAAATATTATCAGAAAAGATACTAAGAGACTCCTCCATCACCTACAGACCTCAATTATAGGACATGCCAAAGGAAACCATTTCATACCAGATAAAAACCCAAATCTTCAGGAAGGAGTAAAGAGCACTGGAACCGTTCTAGAATCTGGGAAATTCAAGGTCAAGATGCAGACAGATTCACTTCTGTCCTGCGGTTCTTCCTGGGAATCCCTAGTGGGTTTCTCTCAGGAGCTCTGTATTTGAAGAGTAATTTATTTCCAGGAAAACCTGTATCCTTCCTGTAAATAGATACTCAGTCCTCTACTCCAGTCCTCTAGGCTTGTGCTGTCGGTCCTAAATCCTTGAGTAAAATCAGCATAGACAATAGTAGCTAACATTCTTTCATTCAACATTTGTTGGGTTCCTACATTGTTCCAGTGTTCTAAATGGTGGAGATGTAGCAGCATACATATAAAAGCAGCAGATAGAATCCTTACCTTCATAAAACAAAGCTTAATATTAATTTAGTATAAATTGTAATACTTTAAAAATCATCATTACAACCTAACACAATCTATATACAAATTATAGACAGCATTTCAGATGAGAATAGAGTTAGAGAAATTATTCAGTTCCAAATGTGTCAAGAGTATCAAAGATAAAAGAGAAGTGAGGAAGCAAATAGAAAATGTGATTGACTTAAGGTCAATCGCTACTTGATTGACCTGCTGCTAAGTCGCTTCAGTCATGTCCGACTCTGTGCAACCCCAGAGATGACAGCCCACCAGGCTCCCCTGTCCCTGGGATTCTCCAGGCAAGAACGCTGGAGTGGGTTGCCATTTCCTTCTCCAATGCATGAAAGTGAAAAGTGAAAGTGAAGTCGCTCAGTCATGTCCGACTCTTAGCGACCCCATGGACTACAGCTTACCAGGCTCCTCCGTCCATGGGATTTTCCAGGCAAGAGTACTGGAGTGGGGTGCCATTGCCTTCTCCCTTGATTGACCTAGAAGTAATCAATTTACTAATCAATCAATTTACTAATGACTGCACAGTTGTAGATATGCTAATAACTCCAACTAGAAAGTTAGAGATTATCAGCATCAATAAGTGAAGACACAACTATATGCTGTTTATGAGAGAGAAACTATAAATATGAAGTTACAAATATTGATAGATTGCAGTTAAAATGCTAGAAAACATATATAATGAAAGTCATAAGAAACCTAACATGGTATATTACTATGAGATAAACTTGGCTTCAAGACAACACAATCAGACATAGACGGCCTCACAATTAAATTATGTATATGTCCCTAATAGAGCTTCACATATCCACCACAAAATAATAATTCTGACCATACATATTCTTCCTAACAGTAGAAACATAACTGACAGATTAAAAGGGAAAAATATACAGACATAAATGTAATCTGGGGGCTTAGAATTCCTCTCTCCATAATTGTAAGAAATAGATTAAAAATTTCAGGCAGTAGGGATATATACTTTTAAGGATATATATAGCAAGGCAAATCAGAAAATATTTTAAGCTGAACACAAATGAAAACACAGTATATAGAATTTTGTGTCTTGTGGCTAAAGCAGTGTTATAAGAAAAGTTCGTAGTATGAAATTATAAAGTTCATATTATAAAAAGTAACATCTAAATCTAAACATTCTAAACCATCATGCTTAGACTTTTAAAATAGCAAAGCCAATGCAACATACACAGAAGGAAAAAAGGGAACATATCCTGTATCACCCTACTTATATGAAGTTGTAGAATTTGCAGAACAAATCAACTGAAATTGGAATAGTGCTTGCCTTTCTGGTAGAGGCAAATAGCTGAAAAGGGCATTAGGGAAGGTTCTAGGCCGATGACACTGCTTTTTATTTTGATTGAGGTGTTGATTTCCTAGATGTATAAATTAGTCAAAATTCAGTGAAATGTACAATTAAGATCAGTGTATTTTTTATATCTACTTGTAACTTAGAAGACAACTCAGAAATGCATTGTATAAAAATATTTGTTTACATATCCAAAGGAAAATATCAAAGACTATACTTAGCCTCACAGTAGGCATGCACTCTGATCAGTTATATTCTATTTTTAAAATCTATTCTATTTTTTAATTTAATGCAGCCAGTTCCACATCTTTTTATTGGTTTCATCAAGTTGAGATCACTGCTTACTTCAAAGGGAACCATGCCTTAGAATTCAGAATGTATTTACCCTTTATAGGGACAGTGTGATCACTGAGTATATGGAATATAAGATTCGAAACTAATTTGTTCCTATATTTGAAATATGAACTGCATGCTAAAACTATTTTAATGCCTTCATTACTAATTCATTCAGTCTTTATAACCTTCCCCCTTGGAAAAAATTGGAGAAATCTAAATTCATTCTTTACTCAGCAGCTGTAATATGATTTTGGACTAAAATGGGACCAATGTTGTTTATCTGAAATACAATTCTCACAGCTGGCAAATGTCAGAATATTTTCTTTCAGAATTGCTATAAAATCTGTAGCAAATTCTCTTTTAAACTGCAAAAAATCAGTATCCATTTAATTGTTTTATTTATTTTGATTTGTTTTAGTTGGTTAAGGGTCACACATATACTATACAGGCATACACATACATACATGCTCAAATGCTTTACCAAATAGACTTGATAGAAATGTAGGAGAAGAAACAAAGTGGAATTATCAGAAATGAAGAGTTATCAAGTTCTGATGGTGGTGATAGTTTAGTTGCTAAGTGATATCTAACTCTTGGAACCCCTGACTGTAGCCTGTGAGGCCCCTCTGTATGTAAGATTTCCCAGGCGAGAATACTGGAAAACGTAAAGCCATTTCCCTCTCCAGGAGATCTTCCTGACCAAGGGATGGAGCGCAGGTCTCCTGCTTTTGCAGGCACATTCTTTACTGCTGAGACATCAGTTTCTTTTAGACAAAGGAGGTAAGATCTGTGGGATTGGGATGGAAAGATAAAACTGCTACATTCAGATAAATTATTTGTAAGACATAGTTTCTACTTCAAATGTAGATATTTATGGGAGGCTAATATGAACTGTGGTGTTGGAGAAGACCCTTGAGAGTCCCTTCGACTGCGAGGAGATCCAACCAGTCCATTCTAAAAGAGATCAGTCCTGGGTAATCATTGGAAGGACTGATGTTGAAGCTGAGACTCCAGTACTTTGGCCACCTAAAACAAAGAACTGACTCATTTGAAAAGACCCTGATGTTAGGAAGTATTGAAGGCAGGAGGAGAAGGGGACTGCAGAAGATGAGATGGTTGGATGGCATCACCGACATGATGGACGTTGAGTTTGAGTAGAGTCCAGGAGTTGGTGATGGACAGGGAAGCCTGTTCATGAGGTCACAAAAGAGTCAGACACGACTGAGCAACTGAACTGATGTGGCTCTCAGTGCAATTGTGTGTATAAAGTATGAGATGGATAGTGAGTAATTTGTTTTTAAAAGACACATCTTCTACTTACAAAGACACAATAAAGAGTATGTGGTTACTAGCCCTTTTTGTTCAGATCATTATCTGTTGAGAGAATTGAAAGTAACTCAAACTGAATTGTCTCTTTTGCATTTGAGAATTCAAAGTATCTTAGGGGAGGACAGACTGTGGTCAAAAAGCGAATGGAAGTGCCCTTTCAAAAAGCACAGAATTGGGCTGACTTTGAGGAAATCTGAGACATACTGCACTGGCTGAGAAAGGGAGGGAGGAATGCAGGGAGGGATGGAGGCATGCAATATCAGAGCTTGAGGCTTTCAAAAGATAATTGGGTGACAAGTACCTTATGAAGTTTTCCCCAGGGGTTACTGCAGCACCTTTGGCATTTTTCAAAAGACTGTTTAAAGGATTAGATTGCTTTGTCATTGCTTTTGGATGTTCATCTGAATTCAACAACATCCTGAAATAAATATAAAGAGATTCACTCTTATTGAATTATACTAATAAATATGTTCAGAGCTTATATCCTTTTAAAGCACATATCCCTGTATGCGAGACAGCAAAAGAGACACTGATGTATAGAACAGTCTTTTGGACTCTGTGGGATAGGGATAGGGTGGGATGATTTGGGAGAATGGCATTGAAACATGTATAATATCATACTTGTACTATTTGTAAAGTGTGGATAATATTAACCTCACAGTCTGTTGGAAGGATTAAATGAGATAAAGCAGAAAAAAAAATAAAGTGTAAAAAAATAAATAAAATAAAGCATATATCCCAGCTATTTTATGTTTTCAAAATTAACATGGCTCCTTATCAGAGACTGTATGTGTCACATTTTCTTTTGTTTTATTAGAATATATAGTCCATGGGGGCTTGATGCCTAAGTAGTTTGCTTCTGGGCTTCCCAAGTGGCTCAGATGATAAAGAATCTGCCTGCAAAGCGGGAGACCTGGGTTCAATCCTGAGGTGGGAAGATCGCCTGGAGGAGGGCACGCCAGCCCACTCCAGTGTTCTTGCCTGTAGAAACCCCCATGGACAGAGCAGCCTGGTGGGCTATGGTTCATGGGGTCAAAAAGAGTTGGACATGACTGAGCAGCTAAGCAGAGGCACAGCACAGTTTGCCTTTAGGACTTATATCTAAAGTTTCTTTCCTGGGTTTTTTGCAATTTAACACTTTGTTTACTGTTTTGGCAAAGTGTGCCGAAGCACCCAGTCTTTCTTTTTACCTGTTAATCCTCCCTTCTCCACATCACTGTCAACTCTGCCGAAATTGATGATTATTGTATGGTGCTAATAATTTATTTTTTCTTTAACTAGCTAATTGTGGGTTAAATATACTCCCAGAGTCGTGACATCTTCAGTATTTCTTGATAATTTTAGTCATTGTTAGGTAAGCTCTGTTTCACCTGTTTTTGCCTTTCCTTTATCCCAAAGGAAGTGTCTTTTTGTGCCATCTGTTGCTACAAGTCTGTTTCTAAAGCAGTCAGTCAGGTACTGTAAATATGTCAACAGACTCCTCCTCCTCCAACAAGAATTCATCCAGAAGTGCAGAGAGCTAAGGTGACTCACGTTAGATCAAGAAACCAGAGCCAGTCTCCTGCATATCCTTGGTTGCTAATGAGAACCATTAATCAGATGGTTTAATTTGATGAAATCAGATGGAAGAACAGAGAAACTCATGTCATGCCTCATAGTAGCACTTCATGAGCTGCCCCTCCCGAAACTGAATCTTTTAATAGCACGGGGCTTCTGCCTTGGCATGATCTCCTAATTTTGGAAATTGAACTGCTGTTGACGATGCCTTGTCTCTATTTTATACTTATTAGTAGCACCTCTGGAGGCCAACAATTACCTGAATAGTATCCAGACAAACATTTTAGACAGTTTTCATTTGGCTACTTCTGTTGGGACTAAACTTTGCAGTTTTGGTAATTTTCAGTAACACTGTTGGTTTGCTGCCTAATCCTGGCACTCTGAAGCACCAGTGGTACCTAGGCTTGTGAATGGCATGTACATTAACCCATCAGTAAACATTTTTCCAGCAACATATATGTACCCTTAGATTATATTAATGCTCTTAATTCTATATCTGATGCAAATTAGGATATATGATGACTCCAGAGTACTACTATCTGAATAATCAAGATCAAGGCCTTAAATAATTTTCAGTGTGTTACATATTGCTATGCTTGAATATAAACATAATGGAAGAATACTTTACTTTAGATCTGAATATATTTATTAGGGCATAAATTACTATGAAGTTATGAAAGTAATTATTAAACCTGCTTTATTGCTGTATAATTGAATAAATTATTTTATTTTCAGCCAAATTATTATGGTGAAATAATGGCATCTCTAACTTGGAATTATATTTTTTTATTCTCAAATTCATTTGATAGTTAAAATATCCTTTGACCAACAGTGAATAATGTTAGCAGTTGAACATTATGTCTTTAAATAGAAGCAATGACTGTCTTAATGATTTAAAATTAGAAGTAATGAAATATACTCTGTATTCAATAACTTCTTTCTTATATAGTTTGGCATATTTAAAAATTTCCATAGGAAAATAGTTTCAGAGGTTAAAGCTAGTCTTTCCTTTGTGTTACCTAATTAGTAGGAAGACAAATGGAGTTTGATGTCCTGGGTTGCTATTCCAACTAAGCTTTTCCTCCAGCACACTGCCACTGCTATAATTGAGGCTCTCAAAAATTACCACCTAAGTTACTGCAACAGTCTTTTAAATGTTTCCTTTACCATTGTTTCCATCTTGTTTCCTACGTACCCTGATCACTAATGCCAAGAGCTTTTTCTAAAGTTATATTTGATTAGCTCTTCCCTATCAAGCATTTCGGGAGAAGACAATGGCACCCCACTCCAGTACTCTTGCCTGGAAAATCCCATGGACGGAGGAGCCTGGTAGGCTGCAGTCCATGGGGTCGTTAGGAGTCGGACACGACTGTGTAACTTTCAAGTAGACAACCTGAGCGACTTCACTTTCACTTTTCACTTTCATGCATTGGAGAAGGAAATGGCAACCCACTCCAGTGTTCTTGCCTGGAGAATCCCAGGGACGGGAGAGTCTGGTGGGCTCCTGTCTCTGGGGTCACATAGAGTCTGACACGACTGAAGTGACTTAGCAGCAGCAGCAGTATCAAGTATTTCATGCCTGTTCGATTGATCTCAGTATAAAATTTTAAACACTTTCACAAGATGGATAAGTTATAAGTTCTGGTTACTTACTACTAATTCCAGGTCTGTCTTTTATATGAAAAAAAATTTTTCCCAATTAATATTGCAAATGATATTTCCCAATTTCTCTGACCAGCTGGCTTTCTTTTAGGACTTCCCTGGTGGGTCAGTTGATAAATAATCCACCTTCAATGTAGAAGATCTGGATTTGATCCCTGAGTCAAGAAGATCCTCTAGAGAAAAAATGGCAACCTGCTCCAGTATTCTTACCTGGGAAATCCCATGGACAGCTGGCGGTCTACAGTTCATGGGTTGGCAAGAGTCAGATGTGACTTAGTAAATAAACCACCACCACCAATAGACATTAGGGGAACATCAGATGATAAGAAAAGAGAATAAGTTTGTTTTATATATCAAAGTCTCTTTTGGTATTTCTTCAGTGGTCAGTTGCTATTAACTTCCAGTGGCATTCCCAACACCACCATCGCTGGGCTCACAGAGATAACTAAGAAGAAACAAGTCAGGTCCTTTTGTTAGGTGACAGCCACATCACTCTTCTAATCTGCTGGCAGACAAATTCTGCCCTGAAGCCGTAAGAGATTATCTTCCACATTGCAGTGTGTGCCTGCTCTGAGACATGTTACTCTCTTTGGTCTGAACAGCGTGGAGATCTAGGAGCAGTGCTACTTTCTTCAAAGAATGCACCTCATTGTACTGCTTTTCTGAGCCCCTGGGTTGTCATAACAACATCTCTTCCTTTAGAGGTTGGAGCTTATTCCTATAATTATCGATTTGTAAATAAAAGCAAGGACATCATTTTGCTCTTAGCTATCCAAGATGTGCTTGATCAATTTCCTGAATTAAACATGCATAAGTGCATAAATACAATGGTATGATAAACGTTTAACTGCTGGTTGGCATGAGGTGAGGGGATCCATGATTTGTATAATTTGTTCATTTCTTAGGTATGAATACGGCCAACGCAGCAGATTTCAGAGTGCCCTTGTGTGTCACTGGGTATGGACTTAGGAAGACAAGTATACGGTTGCCTCACCTGTATGGTTCCAGTTCAGCACACAATGTGTTTTCTGTGTTCCGACTAGACAATAACAGACACCAAAGTGCCGGGAGCCGGCAAATTGCATATTGAGTGAGGATCTGTAATAGCTCAACTGGAATTCTATCACTGCCGGGAGCCAGCGTGAGGCACTCCGCCCATGACAAAGGTCATGAGGAAGGAGGCTCGGCATACGCAAAGGCGGGATCGAGCCTCAGGAGTCCCCCTGGAAATTCTCGAGCATCTACCCCCAAAACCAGAATCTGCCTACTTTCTGCTTTGTGCTTTCACCTACACCTCTGACTTTATGGAGGGCTGTCCCCCACTACCTCTCTCTGAAAAAAGAGTTAGCTTACAGCTCCAGTTAATAATTCCTGGGTGTGACAGTGTTTAACCTACAAACTCCTTTGGAAATCCTCTAGCCTGCCTGAAGAGGTTTTTCCGGCCACATGTGATTGTTCAGAGCTTCCCAACTGTGAGAGGCAGGAGATGTTCTAAACTGCCTAAACACAGATTCCTTTGAGTAGTTAAAAGATTGTGGGAGAGGGAGAGGGTGGGAAGATTTGGGAGAATGGCATTGAAACATGTAAAATATCATGTATGAAATGAGATGCCAGTCCAGGTTCGATGCACGATACTGGATGCTTGGGGCTGGTGCACTGGGACGACCCAGAGGGATGGAATGGGGAGGGAGGAGGGAGGAGGGTTCAGGATGGGGAACACATGTATACCTGTGGCGGATTCATTTTGATATTTGGCAAATCTAATACAGTTATGTAAAGTTTAAAAATAAAATAAAATTAAAAAAAATAAATAAATAAATAAAAAATAAATAAATAAAAAAATAAAAAATAAAAAACAAAAAAAAAAAAAAAGAAAATAAAGAAAAGTAGATTCAGTTCTCAAAAAAAAAAAAAAAAAAAAAGATTGATTAGAAATTGTATTGGTGAAGGGTTTTTCACTTGTTGGGCCAATGTTTGCTGCTAAGTCTCCATACTCCTTACCCACTGTGTCCTTGGCAGTGTATTGATTGATATAATGGGTGTATAGAAATGTAAAATGCAGCTTTGTCCAATGCTTTTTGGGAGGCTGGTGCCTGACTTTGGAATAATCACCTTTAGAGAAAAATGAGTTTCTTAAAATGTTAACAGGCCTCCGGGCCAGAAGATGATGTCAATCACCTGAACTTTTGCATATGATAAGTTTGAAAGCCTGGCTTAGATTAGAACCAGGAACTGCTGTCCTTGCATGACTCCACCCCTTCCCCCATTATCCTCTATGCATAACTTAAGGTATAAAAACTACTTTGGAAAATAAAGTGCGGGCCTTGTTCACTGAAACTTGGTCTCCCCATGTCGCGCTCTCTTTCAAATTCTGGCTGAGTCTCCATCTGGAGCGCGGAACCCACCATGCTTGCTAATTATGCCTGGGCTTCTAAGATCCGACCGGGGAGGCCTCAGTGTCTCCTCTCCTTCGGGAGAACGGAAGGACGCCTGCGGCCTATGTAAGTGGTGCAAACTTCTTGTCTTGAAGTTTTATTGGTCTCCCGCATAAACCAAGCTACTCAGCCTCTTTTCTCCACTGAATTTTCCTACTGAGCTATCCTCATTCTATTACTCTTTATATCTTTGATGAATAAATACTTAAATAGGTCGCCGACGCCGTCCCCGCTTCGAATACCCTGGATCAGCCGGGGCTGGACCCCGGCACCAAAGCATTTTCAGGAAATGTACCATTCTGAATGAAATTCTCAGTTTCCAGAAACTGAGTTTCTTTGCAATGTAAAAGAAATATTAAGGATATGGTGTGCCCTGGCATCTGGGTGAATTAAATTACAATCCCTGGCTGTTGAAGATGAAGCACCCAGGAAAGCCCAGGCTCTGATAAAACCTGTGACTGCTGCTCATGACTGCTGGAGTCACAAGCACTAGCGTCTGGGATAGTTATAGACAATTGAATTGCAGAGCTTATAAAATGAAAAATATGAGGAAATAAAGCTTTCATGGTTTCATAGACATTGGTGTGGCATTAATATTATTCCTTGGGCAAGCAATATGACCCTGATCCACCAATAAAAGTTTAGTTCTGGATCTCCAGTAATTATTAATAAGTTTGGACACAGATCTTGTACATGATTCCATTGGGTCCAAGGAGCTGGTCTGTCTTAATTCTCTAGTTCCTGTATATGTGATTAGAGTAAGCTTGTTGCCAACCAGCAGATTTCCCATAGTAGTTCTACAGTAACAGGCTGAGGGCTTTAAGATAGGTAGTACTACGTGGAAACCATTCGCTAGCCTCCTTTTTTAGCCAGTCTGGGAAATTAAAAAAAAAAAAAAAAAAGAAAGAAAGAAATACTGCATAGCTGGGAGAAATTCAATAAGTTAATGCCACTAGAGAAAAAAAAAAAAAAACTTAGAAAAAAAGAGGTCAGTGATTTCTGTCGCATTCTTATTTATATTATGAGAAAAAAGAAAGTGAAAGTGTTAGTCACCCTGTGGTCTGACTCATTGTGACACCATGTACAGTCCATGTATACAGCCTGCCATGGCTCTTCTGTCCATGGGATTCTCCAGGCAAGAATACTGGAAGTGGGTGGCCATTCCCTTCTCCAGTTGATCTTCCTGACCCAAGGATTGAACCTGGGTCTCCTGCATTGTGGGCTGATTCTTTACCATCTAAATCAGTGGGGAAACCCCTCATTTAATCTATTCAGAAGTTTTATCAGTCTCCAAGAATGGATGTAGACTTTAGTGAAATTTTACTTCGTCCTTATTTAAATTGCACTACAGTTTCAAGTGTGATACCCTTCCTGGAGCAAGGCCTGGAATGTAATATTAAGCCCCTGATGTGGCAATTGTTCTTTTTGCTGTTTTAAGGACTGCTACATGCAATAAAGTAGAAGAGTGCAAAGATCTTAATTTCCTTGGCATAATGTAATTCCTAGAATGTAATACAGTTGGTAACAGCATGCTGCTTAGACTTGAGAATGAGAAAAGAACAAAATTATGGCACAAATCTGCTAAAAAGATGAAAAATAAACCAGGGATCTTGCACTTCAGTGAAATTTTCAGGGATCCAGTGATCTAAACTGGCATAGTATCCTCTTCAAATTGGAACACATGTTGCCATTATTTATACAGGCTCTAATTAAAACAGCCTGTAACTAACACAAAGCTTTTTTGGGCCCCTTAGATTTTAGAAGCAAAATACATTGCATTCAGGTAGTTTCAGAAGCTGCAGGATTTGAGTGTGACCCTACACCAGAAAAGACTCTGCAACATTTCCAGGGTGGAATGTAATATTTTCTTCTCATCTGGTCTTTGTAACCCAGCAGATCCAACTGTACTTTAATAAATGGGTATGTCATATTAAATTTGTTTAAAAGTCCTAATAGAAGAAACACAGAGACCATCCCTAGAGGTTTGGGTTCCTTAGGTATGTGAGATACTTTTCATAGCTTGCTCCCATGCTTTAGAAACTTAAAACTTGTCCTTGGGACATATGGTACCCATGTAACCTGAGGTGCCATTATAAATAATAAGTTGTCACATTTTAGCTTTTGTTGTAGCAACAGTGTATCTTTCCTTTGAAAATACTATACATTCTCCTGACTTAGCAAGAGCAATTACACAGGCACAAGTGAGTTTACAGTATGTTTCTCACACTCCTACCATATTCACTCCTGGCTGCCTGCCATTTTGCCCCCAGTGTACATTTATTTTTCACAGGAAATACATTGAATATTTGTTAAAATGTTTAAAAAATCTAGATTATACACAGGTCCCTTATTCCAACTAGGTATGGGCTGTGACAGCATGAGATGCTATAAGATGTTACAGATGCTACAAGATGCTTGCAAAGTCAGCAGTATGTTTGTTTGCCTTTGTTGTCTGAATCGAGAGATGGACAAATGTTATACTTGTGATCAGGAAATAATAGTTTAACTGAATAGTCAGGAATTGCGGAATAAGAGGTTGGTAAATTCTCTGACAAGGATGCCTGAGGTTTTTGAATTGATGTTTGGAATAGGAATGGAATTCATATATATTCATACTGTTTATTTCAAGCTGGTTTTAGGAAAGGCAGAGGAACAAGAGATCAAATTACCAACATCTGCTGGATCATGGATAAAGCAAGAGAGTTCCAGAAAAACATCTATTTCTGCTTTATTGACTATGCCAAAGCCTTTGACTGTGTGGATCACAAGAAACTGTGGAAAATTCCGAAAGAGATGGGAATACCAGACCACCTGATCTGCCTCTTGAGAAATCTGTATGCAGGTCAGGAAGCAACAGTTAGAACTGGACATGGAACAACAGACTGGTTCCAAATAGGAAAAGGAGTATGTCAAAGCTGTATATTGTCACCCTACTTATTTAACTTCTATGCAGAGTACATCATGAGAAACGCTGGACTGGAAGAAGCACAAGCTGTAATGAAGATTGCAGGGAGAAATATCAATAACCTCAGATATGCAGATGACACCACCCTTATGGCAGAAAGTGAAGAGGAACTCAAAAGCCTCTTGATGAAGGTGAAAGAGGAGAGTGAAAAAGTTGGCTTAAAGCTCAACATTCAGAAAACGAAGATCATGGCACCTGGTCCCATCACTTCATGGGAAATAGATGGGAAAACAGTGGAAACAGTGTCAGACTTTATTTTTCTAGGCTCCAAAATCACTGCAGATGGTGACTGCAGCCATGAAATTAAAAGACGCTTACTCCTTGGAAGGAAAGTTATGACCAACCTAGATAGCATATTCAAAAGCAGAGACATTACTTTGCCAGAGGGATGGTATGGGGAGGGAGGAGGGAGGAGGGTTCAGGATGGGGAACACATGTATACCTGTGGCAGATTCATTTTGATATATGGCAAAACCAATACAATATTGTAAAGTTAAATAAAATTAAAAAAAATTATGATCTCAAAGATCACCAAAAAAAAAAAATTATGACCAACTTAGCATATTCAAAAGCAAAGACATTACTTTGCCAACAAAGGTTCATCTAGTCAAGGCTATGGTTTTTCCTGTGGTTATGTATGGATGTGAGAGTTGGACTGTGAAGAAGGCTGAGCGCCAAAGAATTGATGCTTTTGAACTGTGGTGTTAGAGAAGACTCTTGAGAGTCCCTTGGACTGCAAGGAGATCCAACCAGTCCATTCTGAAGGAGATCAGCCCTGGGATTTCTTTGGAAGGAATGATGCTAAAGCTGAAACTCCCATACTTTGGCCACTTCATGCCAAGAGTTGAGTCATTGGAAAAGACTCTGATGCTGGGAGGGATTGGGGGCAGGAGGAGAAGGGGATGGCAGAGGATGAGATGGCTGGATGGCATCACTGACTCGATGGACGTGAGTGTCGGTGAACTCTGGAAGTTGGTGATGGACAGGGAGGCCTGGCGTGCTGCAATTCATGGGGTCGCAAAGAGTCGGACACGACTCAGCGACTGAACTGAACTGAACTGAACTGATGCATACCATGCTGCTGCTAAGTCACTTCAGTCATGTCCAACTCTGTGTGACCCCATAGACGACAGCCCACCAGGCTCCCCCGTCCCTGGGATTCCTCAGGCAAGAACACTGGAGTGGGTTGCCATTTCCTTCTTCAATGCATGAAAGTGAAAATTGAAAGGGAAGTTTCTCAGTCCTATCCGACTCTTAGCATCCCCATGGACTGCAGCCTACCAGGCTCCTCCATCCATGGGATTTTCCAGGCAAGAGTACTGGAGTGCGGTGCCACTGAACACAATAATATGTGTATATGCATATATACTTATATGATGTATATGGCATACTAGGTATCACACACTTACACAGTATGTCCTAACAGGTACTCATTTATCGAAAATATATTCTTCAGTCAGCAAAACAACTTATTTCCACCTTGTCTACTGTCGACGTGATTATATATGGGATCAGAAGTAGAGAATGAGGGCTGGAATAATTACAAATTTATCTTGATTCTGAAATGCTTAGAAGTTTATTCCTTGAACAAATTTTAAATTTGGTTGAGAGAGTTTTAAATCTAGAAAAAATTATATGTATATCAGTCAGTTCAGTTCAGTTGCTCAATCGTGTCCAACTCTCTGTGACCCCATGGAGTGCAGCATGCCAGGCCTCCCTGTCCATCACCAACTCCTGGTGTTTACTCAGGCTCATGTTCATTGAGTTGGTGATGCCATCCAACCATCTCATCCTTTGTTGTCCCCTTCCCTTCCCACCTTCTATCTTTCCCAGCATCAGAGTCTTTTCCAGTGAGTCAGTGCTTTGCATTAGGTGGCCAAAGTATTGGAGTTTCAGCTTCAACATCAGTCCTTCCAAAGAATATTCAGGATTGATTTCCTTTAGGATGGACTGGCTGGATATCCTTGCAGTCCAAGGAACTCTCAAGAGTCTTCTCCAACACCACAATTTAAAACCATCAATTCTTCGATGCTCAGCCTTCTTTTATAGTCCAACTCACATCCATACATGACTACTGGAAAAACCATAGCCTTGATGAGATGGACCTTTGTTGGCAAAGTAATGTTTCTGCTTTTTAATATGATATGTAGGTTGCTCATAACTTTTCTTCCAAGAAGTAAGCATCTCTTAATTTCATGACTGCAATCACCATCTGCAGTGATTTTGAAGCTCCCCAAAATAAAGTCTGACACTTTCTACTGTTTCACCATGTATTTGCCATGAAGTGATGGGACCAGATGCCATGATCTTCGTTTTCTGAACATTGAGCTTTAAGCCAACTTTTTCAGTCTCCTCTTTCACTTTCATCAAGAGGCTCTTTAGTTCTTCTTCATTTTCTGCCATAAGGGTGGTGTCATCTGCATATCAGAGGTTGTTGATATTTTTCCT